>NC_053491.1:446606122-446638941 GCF_905171775.1 Rana temporaria
TAGTCATACAACACTGTACCCAAATGAAAATTTCGTCCTTTTTTTCATACAAATAGAGCTTTCTTTTGGTGGTATTTAATCACCGTTGGGTTTTTTATTTTTTGCGCTATAAGAGAAAAAAGACTGAAAATTCGGTAAAAAAAAAAAAAAAAAATTTTTTTTCTTTGTTTCTGTTATAAAATTTGGCAAATTTAGTATTTTTTCTTCATTCTTTTGCATAAAGTTGGAGTATTGTGGAGTATTGTGGGGCATTGCAGAGTATGGGGGCATTGCAGAGTATTGCACAGGGAGGGATGGATGGCTGGATCTGTGACTGCATGTGTCACAGATCCAGCCCACAGCAGCTGCTGCTGCATGCGCTCTCTCCCCTCTCCTCTCTCACACTGTACCGTTCGGTACAGAGAGGAGAGGGAGGAACCGGCGTCATCACATGACGCCGGTTTGTTTACTAGTGATCGCTCCGTCATTGGACGGAGCGATCACGTGGTAAACCGCCGCTATCAGCAACGATTTACTGTGATCCGTGATCAGCCGGGTCCTCCGGACCCGGCGGTCACGGAGACTCCCGTGTGCGCGCCCCATAGGGCGCGCGATTCTGGGAGGACGTACATTGACGCCCTCCCAGAGTTAAGCAACCGCCTTGTAGACGTATTTCGTCTATAGGGCGGTTGTTAAGTGGTTAAGTACCTCATGACGCCTGGCCAAAAAACTCCCAGTAGATGGCATCATCCTGTTTTGCTTTGTTGCTAGGATGTTGCTAAGACGCTGACAGACATTATTTCTCATCCCCTTCCCAGGAGTGAGTTCTGAAACCCCCACACACGTGTCTGCTGTCTCCTCCATCACAGAATTGCTGTGACGGGGGGAGAGAATGCATGCATTTTAGGGGGTTTTGTTCGGCTGGGAAGGTCCTGGGAACATCCTAGCAACAAGACAGGATGGGATGATGCCATTTCTTGGAGTGTTGTGTTTTGTTTTTTATTTTTTAAACCAGGCTTTAGGAGGTATGTTAACCACTTAAGCCCCGGACCAATATGCTGCCTAAAGACCCAAGGGGTTTTTACAGTTCAGGACTGCGTCGCTTTAACAGACAATTGCGCGGTCGTGCGACGTGGCTCCCAAACAAAATTGGCGTAATTTTTTCCCCAAAAATAGAGCTTTCTTTTGGTGTTATTTGATCACCTCTGTGGTTTTTATTTTTTGCACTATATACAAAAATAGAGCGACAATTTTGAAAAAAATGCAATATTTTTTACTTTTTGCTATAATAAATATCCCCCAAAAACATATATAAAATTTTTTTTCCTCAGTTTAGGCCGATACGTATTCTTCTACCTATTTTTGGTAAAAAAAATCGCAATAATCGTTTATCGGTTGGTTTGCGCAAAATTTATAGCGTTTACAAAATAGGGGATAGTTTTTTATTGCAATTTTATTTTTTTTACTACTAATGGCGGCGATCAGCGATTGTTTTCGTGACTGCGACATTATGGCGGACACTTCGGACAATTTTGACACATTTTTGGGACCATTGTCATTTGGGAGTTAACCACAGGGGGCGCTGTAGGAGTTAGGGTTCACCTAGTGTGTGTTTACAACTGTAGGGGGGTGTGGCTGTAGGACTGACGTCATCGATCGAGTCTCCCTTATATAAGGGATCACTCGATCGATACGCCGCCACAGTGAAGCACGGGGAAGCCGTGTTTACATACGGCTCTCCCCGTTCTTCAGCTCCGGGGAGCGATCGCGACGGAGCGGCTATAAACAAATGGCCGCGCCGTCGTCCCGGATCGCTCCCCGAGGGAACCCGACCGCCGCATGTAGCGGGGGGGGGTCCCGATCGGACCCCCCACCCGCTAGAAGGCAAGGACGTACCTGTACGCCCATTTGCCTGTACGTGCCATTCTGTGGACGTACATATACATGCGGCTGTCGGGAAGTGGTTAATGGCCTACACCAATAGTATGGGCAAAAAAGTTATAAATTGATTTTCTTTTTTTAGTGAGTGAAATAAGTATTTTGACCACTTCGCAAAACAGGACTTGGTGGCAAAACCCTTGTTGGCAGTCAGAGGTCAGACATTTCTTGTAGTTGGCTACCAGGTTTGCACACATCTCAGGAGGGATTTTGTCCCACACCTCCTCTTTGCAGATCCTCTCCAAGTCATTAAAGCGGAGGTTCACCCTAAATTTCAACTTTCTCTAAATCAAACCACTACCCATCGTCTATGCACAATCCGTTGGTTTTTTTTTTTTTTTTTTTAAATCAGATTCTTTACCTTTCTAATCCAGCCTTCAGTGTTCTGTCAGTGATCCTTTCCCTGCGGAAATGGGCATGTATTATCTTTTCTCCCGACAAGCGCGATGTCTCCTGGGAGTGAGTGATGAGAATCCCAGGAGACGCGCTGTACTGTAATCCCACGTTATCTCGCGGGTCACGTGACTAGGCAAGCGGGTCATGTGACTCGGGCGGCTACGAATTCGCCATTTATCCCGGAAGGATACGCTTGTGGGCTTCAGACTGCCCACAAGCAAGATGGAAACGTCCATCACACATTTTTATAAAATATCTTTTTCGTGCATAAAGACTATGCCGGCGGCTCTAGTATTAGGACATGCGAGTGCCGGATCAAGCAAGGTAAGACCGCAAGAAGCATGTAAAAAATAAAATAAAAAAAACTAATACCCGTGGAACCCCCACTTTAAGGTTTAAAGTCTGACATTTGGTAACTCGAACCCTTAGCTCCCTCCACATATTTTCTATGGAATTAAGGTCTGGAGACTGGCTAGGCCACAGTCCAGGACATAAATGTGCTTCTTCTTTTGCTTTTGGCTATGTGTTTTGGGTCATTGTCATGCTGGGTTACCCATCCATGACCCATTTTCAATGCCCTGGTTGAGGGAAAGAGGTTCTCACCCAAGATTTGAGGTTACATGGCCCTGCCCATTATCCCTTTTTGATGCAGTGAAGTTGTCCTGTCACCTTAGCAGAAAAACACCCCTAAAACATAATGGCCCGGATTCAGGTAGATTTGCCCCTTATTTGCGGAGGCGCAGGGCAGCGTTTTTGTCCTGCGCCCCCGCAAATTTACTGCGCTACCCGCGATTCAAGGAGCAGTAGCTCCGTAAATTGCGTGTGCGCTGTGTAAACTTGCCCTGCGTAAGGGCGCCTAATGTAAATGATCCCGTAGGGGGCGGGAATCATTTAAATTAGGCGCGCTCCCGCGCCGAGCGTAGAGCGCATGCTGCGTCGGGAAACTTTCCCGACGTGCATTGCGGCAAATGACGTCGCAAGGACGTCATTTGCTTCAAAGTGAACGTGAATGGCGTCCAGCGCCATTCACGAATCACTTACGCAAATTACGTAAAATTCGAACGTCGCGACGCGGGAACGACGGGTATACTTTAGCATTGGCTGCCCCTGCTATTAGAAGGGGCAGCCTTACGCTAAACACGCCGTACGGAAACGACGTAAATTGCGTACTCAGGGCTCGCGCAACATTGTGAATCGGTGTTAGTATGCAATTTGCATACTAAACACTGAGCGCAATGGGAGCGCTCCCTAGCGGCCATCGCAAGAATGCAGCCTAAGATATGCGTGGCATAAGAGCCTTATGCCACGCAGATTTTAGGCTGCAGTCTGCGTTACGATGTTCCTGAATCAGGAGCATTCGTAATGCCGGGGCAAGTAAGCAATTGCGCTGTGTAACCTATGGTTACACAGGCGCAATTGCTTCTTGAATCCGGGCCTATGTTTCCATGTATGACGGTGGGGATTGTGTTCTTTGGGTCATGGGCAACCCCTCCCCTTCTTCCTCCCCCCCATTCCTCCCTTCCTCCCTTTTTTTCTTTTTTTCTTCACTTGAGGCCAAATAGCTTGTGTGGTGTGTGTGTTTTCTTTTTGTTTTTTTTTGGTCTCATCTGACAACACTTTCACCCAGTTCTCCTCTGAATCATTCAGATGTTCATTAACAAACTTTAGGCTTTTAACCAGTGCAGGAAAAATACGACTCGCTGCACATGGTGTGAATGAGTCCTCAGCCGTTGGGAAGATGATGCAATTTAGAAGAGAACTAGGGCACCTGCCTTTTACGTAGAGCCCGTGTGTAATGATCATTCTGAATCTTACAGTGCTGTCATTATTTGGATAAAATGTGCTTTTGTTCCAGTTTTAATAACAATCTCTGTTGCCGATTTTTTATTTTATTTTTTTATTCTTCTAGTTTTACAGAGTGGACTTTGACCCAGACACAGGGCTGATAAGCAAAATCCAGAATCTGGAGAAGCAGATTGCCCTTCCTGTAAAACAGAGTTACTACTGGTAAGAATGTTTACAATGAATGATTGAATGAGGGTAACTCGTTTTACGAGGAGGTCACTGGTGTGAAGTACACCTGTCAGATTTGAAATACAGGAGCCCCCTTTGCTGACATTTATATTTAAAGGTGCATGCTCTGTCATCCATACCCTTCCTTCTTTGCTCAGAGTCTCTGTCCTGATGTTCCGTCAGATTAGGCAACCCCGTCAGACTTGGTAATGGAAGTGATGTTTCGTTGCCACCATCTTGGTTCACCCCACACTACTTCACTGTAACGATACCAGTGGCGGCTGGTGCTCAAATTTTTTGGGGGGCGCAAATGAAAAAAAGAAGAAAATTGCAGCCTCACTGTGCCCATCAAATGCAGCCACTGTGCCATCAATTGTCACCACTGTGTCATGCCATCAAACGCAGCCACTGTGCCATCAATTGTCACCACTGTGCCATGCCATCAAACGCAGCCACTGTGCCATCAATTGTCACCACTGTGCCATGCCATCAAACGCAGTCACTATGCCATCAAACGCAGCCACTGTGCCATGCCATCAAACGCAGCCACTGTGCCATGCCATCAAACGCAGCCACTGTGCCATGCCATCAAACGCAGCCACTGTGCCATGCCATCAAACGCAGCCACTGTGCCCCTCAATTGTCACCACTGTGCCCATTGTTGCCATAGGATGACACAGGAATTTATATAGGGATGATCGGAGGTATTGTATAGTCCTGTCACATATAGAATGTATAGATGTCACACAGTACTCCATGGGGGATGATCGGGAACACTGTGGGTGTATGCGGTACTCTATAGAGCCAGAGGACATGGAAAAGTCTATACGGATCGGTCGATACGGTAAAATGCACTTGCCTTACTCCTTCCATTCCACGTCCCTCGATGTCTTCTCCCGCCTTGGTGATGCTTCAGCCAATCAGGTTACCTATAACCAGAATCGGGGAACCTGATTGGCTGAGACAGCCGTCAGTCTTATCCAAGGAACGCACCCCCCGTACTTTCCGAGGATAAGACATCCGGGAGCCGAGGGCTGTACTCGGAAAGCCTATCAGAGCCGCTGGCTCTGATGGGCACTTCCGCACAGCCAACCAGCTGCCGTTATTCAGGTTCAGGTGGCCGGCGCTCAACATCCGGCCACCTGAATAGACCAGCGGCAGCTGGCAACAATAACATGCAATGCATGAATGTATGTTATTTTCAGTGGCGGTGCGGAGCCAGAGGGGATGGCCCTCTATGGACGGACCGCCGCTGAACGATACACAGAGAAGGGGGCGAGCGGACATCTTGTTGCACCCACCGGAGATTTGCATGTCAGTGTTTTTTTTTTTTTTTTTTAACACAAAACTGAGCATATATTGTAAAATACAGTATTTAGAAATCCCTTCGGACTGTTTACATGTTGAATTATGAAAGCAGAGGTGTTCTGTCACATTATGAAACCTGTGAGATCAGCAGTTTGGCCGCTGGTTTTAAAATTCCACATCTAAACGGTCCGTCGGATTTCTAAATACTCTATTTAACCTTCTAAGCTCTGTATACTGTTAAAAATAACAGTGAAATGAAAAACTCCAGTGGGTGTAACAAGATGTCCGCTTACCCCCCTTCTCGGTGTATCGTTACAGTGGAGGAGTGCGGGGTGTAGCAAGATGATGGCGACGGAACGTCACTTCTGTTACCAATTCTGACAGGTTGCCAGGATACAGATGAAAGTCCTAGACCATACACATATATATATATATATATATATGTGTGTGTGTGTGTGTGTGTGTGTGTGTGTGTGTGTGTGTGTGTGTGTTGTACCGATACTAGTATCGGGACCGATACCAAGCATTTGCCCGAGTACTTGTACTCGGGCAAATGCTCCCGATGCTTCACCCGATACTTGTACTGTCAGCGGTGATCGGTGCGTGGGGAAGTTACAAGCACCGATCACCGCTGTATAGATTTAAAATTAATTTCTCCGCTTCTCTCTACACCCCTCCCCCCGTGCGGCTTTCAGCCGCTTTAAAATCAGCGGTGATCGGTGCTTGTAACTCCCCCACACACGATCACCGCTGACTGTCCCGTGTCCTCCGTTTTGCTGCAGTCTGTCTCCCTCCCTCCGTGTATCCTGTCGTGTATCCCGCCGTGTATCTCCCCCTCCGTGCTCCTCCTCCACCCTCTGGAAATGTCAGGATGGAAAGCTCCGAATGGACAGAGTCAGTGATCACTGACTGTCTATTCACATAACTGAAACATTGTAACCTGTGTTTACAATGTTTCAGTTTATGAATGAAGAGAAGCAGCTGATGCTGCTGAGAAAGGGACAGGGGAACATGTGTCCCTAGTCCCTTTCTCTGTCTCAGAGGGGAGATGTCAGAGGTCTGTTAAGACCCCTGATATCTCACCAAAGCCCCCCCAACAGGGCTGAAAAAATAAATTTAAAAAAGAAAGAATAAAAAAACAAAAGAATAAAAAAAATGATTGTAGAAAATAAAAAAATTTAAGAAAAAACACACTGACATGGCCCACCCAAAAAAAAAAAAAAAAAAAAGCATTATAAATTAAAAAAATTGAAAAAATAATTGGGAAAAATTAAAACAAATTGTTAAAGATAAAAAAAACTAAAAAAAAAAAAAACTACTGACATGTGCCGCTGTCACATGAGATTACAAAAAAGTATTGGTACTTGTACTCGGTCTTAAAAAAGTGGTATCGGGACAAATATATGGATGTGGATGAGCCGTGTGTCAGACGTGTGCAGCTACATAGGCTCTCAAGAATGGGGTCTGTCCTTTAAAACATCTGACTGGGCATCAGTTCTTCATCTCCATGAAGAAAACGGAAGCCCTTGTCTGTGAATTATTAAAAATGATTATTTAATCACATACAAATAAAATAATGTATCACAGCTGACAAACTAACCCTGACCCAACCAATGACCCAATGCCTAAACGTAACTCTTTAATCTGAATGTAATCGTTGACTTCTGGCCCTTTGCTTACCCTTACCCATCCCCTTGACTATTTTTCTCATTGATAGAAGTCACCATTTCTCCCACGGACACCAATGATGGGGCACTATTCCTATCCTTCCTAGGTGATAGGCTCAGCAATGGCATGAAATGCCAAGCTGCTGCTAACAAAGCAAACAGAATATTGGCATTAAAAATGGGATTAACTCCAGAGATAAAACAATAATTCTCCCGCTCTACAAGACTCTGGTCCGGCCGCACCTGGAGTATGTTGTCCAGTTCTGGGCACCAGTCCTCTGGAAGGATGCACTGGAAATGGAGCGAGTACAAAGAAGGGCAACAAAGCTAATGAAGGGTCTGGAGGACCTTAATTATGAGGAAAGGTTGCGAGCACTGAACTTATTCTCTCTGGAGAAGAGACGCTTGAGAGGGGATATGATTTCAATGTACAAATACCGTACTGGTGACCCCACAATAGGCATACAACTTTTTTGCAAAAGGGAGTTTAACAAAACACGTGGCCACTCACTAAAATTAGAAGAAAAGAGGTTTAACCTAAAACTACGTAGAGCAGGGATATGCAATTAGCGGACCTCCAGCTGTTGCAAAACTACAAGTTCCATCATGCCTCTGCCTCTGGGTGTCATGCTTGTGGCTGTCAGTCATGCTATGCCTCATGGGACTTGTAGTTCTGCAACAGCTGGAGGTCCGCTAATTGCATATCCCTGACGTAGAGGGTTCTTTACTAAAAGAGCAGCAAGGATGTGGAATTCCCTTCCACAGGTGGTGGTCGCAGCGGGGAGCATCGATTTAGTTTAAAAAAACTATTAGATAAGCACCTGAACGTCCACAACATGAAGGGATATACAATGTAATACTGACGTAAAATCACACACATAGGTTGGACTTTGTATTTTTTCAACCCCACCTACTATGTAACTATCATGGACACCAATGATGGGGCACTATTGCTATCATGGACACCTATGATGGGGTACTATTGCTATCATGGACACCTATGATGGGGCACTATTGCTATCATGGACACCTATGATGGGGTGCTCTTTTTACTACTGACACTAACAACGGGGCATAATTCCTTCCACTGATACCAACAATGGGGCACTTTTTCTTCCACTGATGCAAGGCACTATTTCTCCCACAGTCACCAGTGATGGGGCACTATTTCTCCCACAGACACCAGCGATGGGGCACACTATTCCTCCCACTTTATCAACAATGGAGCACTATCCCTCCCATTAATACCAATGATGGGGCATTGGTTACACCTACTGACTAAATTGGCAGTAGGACTCTCCAGCTGTCACTCTACACATTTCCAGGAGCAGGGTGCTTCCCTTTGTCAAGAATAGATATCAGTCCCTAAATGGACACCCACAGCTTCTTCATCAGACCTGCTACCTCGCTGGCCAGGATCAAACCGCGTCTTCAGCCCATACAAGCCTTTATCGCACACGGTGTCAGTCGCAGTCTAGGCATCTGGTTATTGTTTAACCACTTGAGACCCGCGCTATTGACAAAAGACGTCAACAGCGCGGCTCTCAGGTGCCAACTGGACGTCTTTAGACGTCATTTAAAGTGCATTACCTGAGCGCGCCTCTGGGGGGCGCACAGCGGGTAAACACTGTCCCGGCGCATCGCTGGGAAGCCGATGCGTGTACCTGGCGGCCGCGATGTCCGCCAGGTACATGCGATCGGCGGGAACACAGCAGGGACGTGGAGCTCTGTGTGTAAACACAGAGCTCCACGTGCTGTCAGAGGAGAGGAGACCGATCTGTGTCCCTTGTACATAGAGACACAGCATCGGTCACCTCCCTCCCCCCCACACAGTTAGAACACACCCAGGATACACATTTAACCCCTTCCTCACCCCCTAGTGTTAACCCCTTCACTGCCAGTCACATTTATACAGTAATTAGTGCATTTTTATAGCACTGATCGCTGTATAAATGTGAATGGTCCCAAATTTGTGTCAAAAGTGTCCGATACGTCCGCAATATCGCAGTCCCAATAAAAATCGCAGATCGCCGCCATTACTAGTAAAAAAAAAAATAATAAAAAAAAATCATAATTCTGTCCCCTATTTTGTAGGCGCTATAACTTTTGCGCAAACCAGTCGCTTATTGCGATTTTTTTTTTTTTACAAAAATATGTAAAAAAATACGTATCGGCCTTAACTGAGATTTTTTTTTTTTTTTTTTTTTTAATTGGGATATTTATTATAGCAACAAGTAAAAAATATATATATATTTTTTAAATTGTCGCCCTTTTTTGTTTATAGCGCAAAAAAAAAAAAAAACCCAGAGGTGATCAAATACCATCAAAATAAAGCTCTATTTGTGGGGAAAAAAAGGACATCAATTTAGTTTGGGAGCCACGTCGCACGACCGCGCAAATGTCAGTTAAATCGACGCAGTGCCGGAAGCTGAAATTTCACCTGGGCACGAAGGGGGTTTCTGTGCCCAGTAAGCAAGTGGTTAAAGTGCAAACCCAAAGAACATCCATTTTCCTAGAAGAGTTCCATGAAACCATAACAAACAGCTTCACGTGTGATCATTTTGAATATGTGTTTAAAAAGTTGAGTCATTCCAAAATGTATTAGGAGATGAGATGAGATGATGCCAACTGTAGAAAATGGTCTAGGTGGAGGATGGGTAAACTGTGCCCCCGTTAACGTATGCCCAGGGAACGATTTGTGAATGCCGTACTCCTATACTGTAAATGTTCTGTATTATCTAGCCAGAAGTATCATTTCTTGTTTCTGATCTTGTAGGTATAAAGCCAGCAAAGGTAATTCAGACAGTTCTCAGACTTCAGGAGCCTATATATTCCGACCAAACCAGTCAGAGCCAGTGCCAATGTCACAGACTGTCCGGAGTTATCTGGTGAAGGTTAGATCTGTTCTTCATTAACAATCCTGTCCTGTACGAAACTGATCTGTTATTCACCACTTAAGGACCGCCTCCTGCACATTTACGTCGGCAGAATGGCACGGCTGGGCACGAGCACGTATAGGTACGTCCTGTGCTAGTACCCGGTCGCGGGCGGGCGCCCGCCCCGGAAGCTCCAGAACCCGATCGCCGCTGGAGTCCCGCGATCGGTCCCTGGAGCTGAAGAATGGGGAGAGCTGTGTGTAAACACATCTTCCCCGTTCTTCACTGTGGCGCTGTCATCGATCGTGTGATCCCTTCTATAGGGGGACACAATCTATGACGTCACACCTACAGTTGTAAACACACACTAGGTGAAACATAACCCCATCAGCGCCCCCTTGTGGTTAACTCCCAAACTGCAATTGTCATTTTCACCGTAAACAATGCATTTTAAATACATTTTTTTTGCTGTGAAAATGACAATGGTCCCAAAAATGTGTAAAAATTGTCCGAAGTGTCCGCCATAATGTCGCAGTCACGAAAAAAATCGCTGATTGCCTCCATTAGTAGTAAAAAAAAAAAAAAAAATAATAAAAATGCAATAAAACTATCCCCTATTTTGTAAATGCTATAAATTTTGCGCAAACAATCTATAAACGCTTATTGCGATTATTTATTTTATTTATTTTCACCAAAAATAGGTAGAAGAATATCGGCCTAAACTGAGGAAAAAAATTTTTTTTATATATTTTTGGGGGATATTTATTATAGCAACAAGTAAAAAATATTGCATTTTTTTAAAAAATTGTCGCTCTATTTTTGTTTATAGCGCCAAAAAATAAAAACCGCAGAGGTAATCAAATACCACCAAAAGAAAGCTCTATTTGTGGGAAAAAAAGGACGCCAATTTTGTTTGGGAGCCACGTCGCACGACCGCGCAATATTGTCTGTTAAAGCGACGTAGTGCCGAATCGCAAAACCTGGCCGTGTCCTTTTGCTTATAAATAGGATGGGGGAAGCTGCCTAAAGTTCCGGGTCTTAAGTGGTTAAAGCCAGCTATACATGGGTCGAAGTTCAGCAGGGACCAGCCGAGATTCCATCCATGCATGGGCAGGCTGATTTGTAACCTAGTCGATCCATCGATCAGCTTGGGTACAGCCAGCATGTTGTGTGGTTTTTTTTTTTTTGTTTTTTTTGTTTTTTTTTTTACATACAAATTTTGCTGGCGGCTGTAGCTGCTAGCAGTGTTTTTTTGTCCTTCTTTTTCTTTTTCTTTTTCTTTTTCTTTTTCTTTTTCTTTTTCTTTTTTTTCTTTTTCTTTTTCTTTTTCTTTTTCTACATCCCCCCTGGCACAGATGCATCACACTGTTTGTTTTTTATATGCCATTTTTCTCAGAGTTGTCAGTGCATTACCTTTTTTTTTATTTGCCTCAAATGGTACACTCAGATTGGCGCTGTGGTCTTCTGCTGTTCTCATGTAATTTTCCACTGCAGATTAGAGGAAACGAAAGGATAAAGGACATCCATTGGTATGGGCATGAGTGTGTAGATTGAATGAATGTGGTACACCTGTGCCCTCACAACGTTGTCAAATTTTAAATGAATGTGGTGGAGGTGTACTTATTTTTGCTAAATTATTTAATTTGGTATTCTTTCAATAAAAATATTTTTTTTTTCCATCACCGGTTGTCTCTCCTTGAGGATTAATTTCGTACGCTGTCCAGTTTCTATATCGGTTTGGGCAGCAATTCTCCTCTGATTTTGTTGTTCCTTAAGCCTCATACACCCAATCGTTTTTCCATCGGACAAATTGGATTTTTGTCCAAAGAGCGTTGGTCGTGAACTTGTTCTGCATACAGACGGCAGCATTTTGTAAATGTTTGTACCTTGGATTTTAGTCTGTCGGATAATCTGACGGAACACATTTTGTTGTCAGACGATTTGAGAGCATGCACAGCCAACATTTGTCGGAAATTCCGACAACGATTGTCCGATGGAGCATACAGACGGTCAAATTATCAGACAAAACCTGTCCATCACACAATTGTCGGAATATCCGATCGTGTGTACAGGCCTTTACTCTGATCTGTATGAAACCTTCCGTAGGATGACTATTGTTCCGAACACATAGCGGTTGATTTACTAAAGGCACTTTTCAAAGTACAGTTGCATTCTGCAAGAGCAGTTGCTTCAGAGATTAGTAAATGAGCAAAGCTGTCCTTACAGAGACGGCTCTAGGCTTTCTGAGGCCTTAGGCAAAACTTGACATGGGGCCCCACTCACACCCATGATGGGGAAAAAATAATTCAAGGACAAGAGCCTCTTCCCCACAACCCTGTCTGGTGGTTGTGGGGGGTCTGCGGGCTGGGGGCTTATCAGAATCTGGAAGCCCCCTTTAACAAGGCAGCCCCCAGATCCTGCACTTTAATAACTAAGGGGTGGGGGCCACCTGGTGTTGTCACCTGGTGAACCCGCCACCTCGTGACGTCATTGACTGAGGGCATGCTGGGTCATTGACGTCACAAGGGGTGGTGTCACCGATATTCACTTGTTAGGGATGCCGACGGTCAGGGCTCTTAACGCTGCCTAAGCACAGCAGCGTTTAAAGCGGAGGTTCACCCAAAAAACAAGTATATAACATTACATTCTGTATACCTCCAACATGTACAGTATGCTGTTTGTTTTTTTGGGGGTGTACATACGGTATTATCGCTATTTCTCTTTCGTTCATAGACGGACACAGCATTCTTTGACATTAGGGTTATATCCGCTTTCACTAGGAGAGTTTAGGCAGAAAAAAAGCACTTAAAGTGTTAACAAACACAAAACTCAGTGCAGCTCCTCCCAGGGGGCGTGCCCCCCCCCCCCCCCCCCCCCCGGTATAACCCACACCCTGCTCTAACAGCCTCAGTTTTTTCCTGCCTAACGTCAGGAGAGTCAGGCACTCTGGAGTTCCTGTACTCTGGAGATTTTTTTTCTTGCGATTTTTCTCGCTTTTTATTATTTTGTTCCTGCATTTTTGGAATCCTGTGATTCTTCTATCAACAGCCGACTGGGTGACAGGCTGGGTCCTCGACCCTTGTAGTCCCCCCAGGTTCGGCCTTCGAGCGTGTGCCGGCCCTCAGCTCAGCTTTGGGACGTCCACGACAGGCCCCATTGCTCCAGGGGCGGCCGGGGAACTTCGGTTCTAGGGCACACATATGACCGGTCTCTATGGCCTTGTCACAGTGTGTCTGGCCGACAGCCATGCCGTTTAGCGGACGTTGGATCTGTCTGGGATACCTCCAGCCGGTGGTCGCAGGACGGGTAAGTAGTGGCCTCTTGCTCAGGTAAGTGGTCTGGCTGGAATTTTCCCCTGGGGAGGTCGACTGAGGGTTTGCCCTGCTTTCCTCTCTCCCTTTTTTCCTCTCCCTCCTTCCCAGTTTCTGGGTGACGGCCGTGAGGTGGGGGCCCCGCTTGGGGGGCTCAGTCTGACCTGGGGGCTGCTACTGCTGTGGGTGCTGTGTTTTTCTGGGCTGCCATATGTGCGGAGGGGATCCTGTGGGCCTGTGTACTGCGTGTGTCACTGGGGCTTTGCTGTGTGTTTTTGGAAAAAAACGCTGTTTTCGGGCGCCATTTTGCCGCTGACGGCGGTGTTTTATGGCGCAGTGGTAATTGCGGCGGCCATTTTCTCGGAGCCCGCAGACATATCGGCGGCCATCTTGATACAGCTCTTGTGCCTAGGATGACGGCGCGTACGGCTCTGCACATTTTCCTTTTGGATGGCGCGGCACAGGCAGCGTTTTTGGCTCTCGGCAGTGGCGGTCTGGTCGGACGGTGAGTCCTCTGGGGGGGGTTTCCCTGTTCTCTGTGGCGGCTGGGGGGATGTCCTGTGGAGCCTGCCAGTACTAGGGGATGTTAACCCTTAGTGTCCCTGTTCCTGCGGCCTCCAGGGATGCTGTGCTGGCAGTCCCTGAGGCGTTTTGGGTCAGGATGGGGGTGTTGGAGGGATGTGGGAATTGCACTTGTTCCCCCCTCTGCCTCTCTCTGGGTATTTTTTTCTGACAGGGAATCAGGCCTCGCTGAGGCGTCTGGTTTTGTTTTTTTGTCAGTAGCTGCTGGCTGAAGTCCACACGGACTGTGAGGATGGCCCTGTTTCAGGGTCAGCACTTGATGGTGCTGTTGTTGGGGCTCTTAACACTGCGGTGCGGGTTACCATGGTTAGCTATGGTGGTTTCGGAGGTGGCATCAGTGGTGTCAGTCCCTTTTGGGTTCAGTGCCGCCCCGTACCGCAATATGTGTTTTTTCCTTGTGTTCCATGTCTGGAATATGTTGTGCAAGGATTGGGATCAGTCGCAGGGTACAAAATGCTTTGCGGTCTGTCCCCTCTTTTTTGGGGAGGATTCCTGTATCAGGGTGTCTCTCTCTCCCCCCCCGCCCCCTGTGTTCAGCTGGGTAGCTTGTTTTTGAAACAAGGCTGCCACATTACCTGGGGAAGGGGCTCCCGCTTTTGGGGACCCCGCTGATAGGGGTGCTGTGAATGTGGTCGCTCCATATTCACAGCGGGGGGGGGGGGGGGGGGGCGGTGGTGAGTCCGGTTTTGGCCGGGACTCTGGTGTCGCAGACATTTCCCGGATGGGGAGCTGGAGGCGCAGAATGCTTCTATGACCTGCGTGGTCCTGACCGACCAGTTGGTACTAGGTCAGATATTTGTCTGTGTGTCGACACCGGATATGCTCCCCTTGCTCCCCAGGGCCTCTGCCTGCGCCATGTTTTCTGCCCTGCCTTGTATGGCTGGGGGTTGGTCTGCGGACGGTCTTTTCAGTAGTCCCTGGTGGTATTGCCCTGTGGGGGTGTACGCAGGGGTGTCTCTGATTGTCATCATAAAGGATGCCACGGGCGGTGTGAGCACTCTGCTCCCGCAATCTAAAAAAGGGTAGGTGCCTCACTGTAGGCGAGAGGCCCTCATTTACTGTTCCCCGTGCGTTTTTTTGGTTTTCGCCCGCCAAGTGCGGCAGGAAAACATTTTCAGGGGGCTAGGACGTCCACTGAGGACACAGGCGCCCCGGGTGCTGCAAGCCCAGCAAGCCTGCTTCCGCTTGGAGGTTTGCCTCCGCTCGCATCTCGGGTGGGGGGCTGGCTCCGCGAATTCGCGGCTCGGTGGAGGTCTCTCCTCTCTGACCTTTGGGGTTGCGAGGTAGTTTCCTCTGGGTGCGAGACAGGATTTCTCTCTTGTCTACCAAACGGCTTTTTTCCCTCCATCCTCTGGCTCGCCGGTTGGCTCTGTCAGGGGCTGTCCAGGATCCTCTGGTCAGGGCAGTGATTGTGCCAGTTCCCTCGTGGAACAGGCTCCGGGGTTTTTCTCCAATCTGTTTTGTGGTCCCCAAAGGAGGACGGGGTCCGTCCAATCCTGGGCCTCAGGCCCTTGTTTGTTTTTTTGTAAAAAGTGCAAACTTTCAGGATGAGGTTTTTCTGGCGTCCTTGGATGCCGTGAACGCGTACCTGCATGTTCCCATATGCTCTAAGCACCAGAGTTTCTGGACTTTGCGGTCAGGGAGGACCATTTTTCATTGTGGCCCTCCCGCTCGGCTTGGTGTCGACACCACAGGTTTTCACCGAGGTGCTCGTTCCGATACTGGCCCGGCTGTGGCAGCGGGGGTTTGTTATTGTGGGATGTCTGTACGACATTCTCCTACGAGCTTCCTCGAGCTCTGAATTAGTGGAGCCATGTCTGTCACGTGTCAGACTCTCCAAGAGTTTGGCTGACTTCTGTTTTGTCCAGAAGTCAGTGTTGGTCCCGTCTCAGGGACTGTAATTCCTGGGACTAGTCCTGGATTCCGCCGGGGCGGAAATTTTTTTCTCCTAACGGAAAGAATTCAGACTCTGCAATCTGCTGGGCAGCAGTTGTCGACCTAGTAGTGGTCATCTCGATCATCGGTCATCTCGATTCTGCATGAGGGTTCTGGGTCTGACGGTGGCCTCTGTCGAGGCGGTTCCGTATGCCAAATTCCACGCCAGGGTGCTACAGAGGGAACTGCTGTCTCGTGGGGACAAGCTTCCGTCATCCCTGGATTACCAGGTTCAGTTGAGTCACCTGGTCCCTGGTGTGGTGGCTGACTTTTCCGGTGCTTCGGGCTGGAAAGGCATTTCTGCCATGTCACTGGACGGTGGTCGCGACGGATGCCAACCTCTCCGGTTGGGGAGGGGTTTTTTGGGGCACCCAGTCAGCCCTGTGGCGCTGGACTCAGGTGGAGTCCCACCTACCAATCGGTGTTCTGGATCAGGCTTTGCCTTGCCTGGTGGTCCCTGGATCTACAGGGCTGACCATTCAGGACCCTGTCCGACAACGCTGTGGCGTACGTCGACCATCTGGGAAGCACACGGAGTTCTGTTGCAGCGACGAGGGTCGCGCACATCCTTCGGTGGGCCGAAAGGTCCGTTCCGGCTCTATCGGCCGTGTACATTCCGGGAGTATGGAATTGGCGGGCCGACTCCTGAGTCGGACTGCGCTAGACCAAGGAGAGTGGTCTCTCCACCCGTAGGGGTTTTCAGTGTCTGTGCCGAAAGTGGGGCACTCCATGCGTGGACCTTCTAGCGTCCTGCCTCAACCGGAAGGTGCCAGGTTTTTTTGGCCAGGTCAAGGGACCCATGGGCAGACATAGTTACATAGTTAGTTACATAGTTAGTCAGGTTGAAAAAAGACACAAGTCCATCCAGTTCAACCACAAAAAATAAAAAAACAAAAATAAAAAACACAGTAAAATCCTATACACCCAACTCCATTCCCACAGTTGATCCAGAGGAAGGCAAAAAACCCCAGCAGAGCATGATCCAATTTGCTACAGCAGGGGAAAAAATTCCTTCCTGATCCCCCGAGAGGCAATCGGATTTACCCTGGATCAACTTTACCTACAAATCTTAATACTCAAGTTATATTCTGTACATTTAGGAAAGAATCCAGGCCTTTCTTAAAGCAATCTACTGAGCTGGCCAGAACCACCTCTGGAGGGAGTCTGTTCCACATTTTCACAGCTCTTACTGTGAAGAAACCTTTCCGTATTTGGAGGTGAAATCTCTTTTCCTCTAGACGTAAAGAGTGCCCCCTTGTCCTCAGTGTTGACCGTAAAGTGAATAACTCAACACCAAGTTCACTATATGGACCTCTTATATATTTGTACATGTTGATCATATCCCCCCTTATTCTCCTCTTCTCAAGAGTGAATACATTTAGTTCTTCTAATCTTTCGTCATAGCTGAGCTCCTCCATGCCTCTTATCAGTTTGGTTGCCCTTCTCTGCACTTTCTCCAGTTCTCCGATGTCCTTTTTGAGAACTGGTGCCCAAAACTGAACTGCATATTCCAGATGAGGTCTTACTAATGATTTGTACAGGGGCAAAATTATATCTCTGTCTCTGGAGTCCATACCTCTCTTAATACAAGAAAGGACTTTGCTCGCTTTGGAAACCGCAGCTTGGCATTGCATGCCATTATTGAGCTTATGATCAACTAAAACCCCCAGATCCTTCTCCACTACAGATCCCCCCAGTTGTACTCCCCCTAGTATGTATGATGCATGCATATTCTTAGCCCCCAAGTGCATAACTTTACATTTATCTACATTAAACCTCATCTGCCACTTAGTCGCCCAATTAGACAGAGCATTGAGGTCGGCTTGTAAATTGGAGACATCCTGCAAGGACGTTATTCCACTGCATAGCTTGGTGTCATCTGCAAAGACAGAAATGTTACTTTTGATCTCAGACCCAATATCATTTATAAATATATTGAAAAGTAAGGGTCCCAGCACTGAACCTTGGGGTACACCACTGATAACATTGGACCATTCAGAGTAAGAATCATTAACCACGACTCTCTGAATTCTGTCTTTCAGCCAGTTTTCTATCCATTTACAAACTGATATATCCAATCCTGTAGACCGGGCATCACTAAATGGCGGCCCGCGGTCCGCGTCCGGCCCGAGCTGCTGCTCTTCACGGACCGCGGCGATCGCGCCATCTAGTCGGCGCTTTTGTCCCCAGCCTCCTCCGCTATCATTAGCAGAGTAGAGGAGCGGGAGGCGGGACAATTCTGGACTGGGGGCGAGACCAGAGAGGTAGCCGCCTGTCACGTTAATCAGGATTTGATTGGCTGCTAGGAGGCAGTCCTAGCAGCCAATCACCAGTTCACTGAAAATTCAACCCGGCAGCTCCCGCGCCCCTCCCAGTGCTGCTGTGCCTTCAGTTCGCGATTGTCCCGCCTCCTGCTCTCCGCTCTGTGAAAGGTAGGGGTGGAGAGGGAAGGGAGGAAAATATATCTAAATGTGATGGATGGATGGGGGGGGCAGTGCTGTGTGTGTGGGGGGGGCAGTGCTGTGTGTGTGGGGGGGGCAGTGCTGTGTGTGGGGGGGGGGCAGTGCTGTGTGTGTGTGGGGGCAGTGCTGTGTGTGTGGGGGCAGTGCTGTGTGTGCGGGGGCAGTGCTGTGTGTGTGTGGGGGGGGGGGCAGTGCTGTGTGTGTGGGGGCAGTGCTGTGTGTGCGGGGGCAGTGCTGTGTGTGCGGGGGCAGTGCTGTGTGTGCGGGGGCAGTGCTGTGTGTGTGGGGGGGGGGCAGTGCTGTGTGTGCGGGGGCCGTGCTGTGTGGGGGGACAGTGCTGTGTGTGGGGGGACAGTGCTGTGTGTGTGGGGGCAGTGCTGTGTGTGTGGGGGCAGTGCTGTGTGTGGGGGGGGGGCAGTGCTGTGTGTGTGGGGGCAGTGCTGTGTGTGCGGGGGCAGTGCTGTGTGTGTGTGGGGGCAGTGCTGTGTGTGTGTGGGGGCAGTGCTGTGTGTGTGGGGGGGGCAGTGCTGTGTGTGTGGGGGGGGCAGTGCTGTGTGTGTGGGGGCAGTGCTGTGTGTGTGGGGGCAGTGCTGTGTGTGTGGGGGCAGTGCTGTGTGTGTGGGGGCAGTGCTGTGTGTGCGGGGGCAGTGCTGTGTGTGCGGGGGCAGTGCTGTGTGTGCGGGGGCAGTGCTGTGTGTGCGGGGGCAGTGCTGTGTGTGCGGGGGCAGTGCTGTGTGTGTGGGGGGGGGCAGTGCTGTGTGTGTGGGGGGGGGCAGTGCTGTGTGTGCGGGGGCCGTGCTGTGTGGGGGGACAGTGCTGTGTGTGGGGGGACAGTGCTGTGTGTGTGTGGGGGCAGTGCTGTGTGTGTGTGGGGGCAGTGCTGTGTGTGTGTGGGGGCAGTGCTGTGTGTGTGGGGGCAGTGCTGTGTGTGCGGGGGCAGTGCTGTGTGTGTGGGGGGGGGGGGGCAGTGCTGTGTGTGCGGGGGCCGTGCTGTGTGGGGGGACAGTGCTGTGTGTGGGGGGACAGTGCTGTGTGTGGGGGGACAGTGCTGTGTGTGTGGGGGCAGTGCTGTGTGTGGGGGGGGCAGTGCTGTGTGTGGGGGGGGGGCAGTGCTGTGTGTGTGGGGGCAGTGCTGTGTGTGTGGGGGCAGTGCTGTGTGTGCGGGGGCAGTGCTGTGTGTGCGGGGGCAGTGCTGTGTGTGGGGGGACAGTGCTGTGTGTGGGGGGACAGTGCTGTGGGGGGGACAGTGCTGTGTGTGGGGGCAGTGCTGTGTGTGTGGGGGCAGTGCTGTGGGGGGGACAGTGCTGTGTGTGTGTGGGGGCAGTGCTGTGTGTGTGTGGGGGCAGTGCTGTGTGTGTGTGGGGGCAGTGCTGTGTGTGCGGGGGCAGTGCTGTGGGGGGGGACAGTGCTGTGTGTGTGGGGGCAGTGCTGTGTGTGTGGGGGCAGTGCTGTGTGTGTGGGGGCAGTGCTGTGGGGGGGACAGTGCTGTGTGTGTGGGGGCAGTGCTGTGTGTGTGTGGGGACAGTGCTGTGTGTGTGTGGGGGCAGTGCTGTGTGTGCGGGGGCAGTGCTGTGGGGGGTAGTGCTGTGGGGGGGACAGTGCTGTGTGTGTGGGGGCAATGCTGTGTGTGGGGGCAGTGCTGTGTGTGGGGGGGGGTAGTGCTGTGTGTGGGGGGGCAGTTCTGTGTGTGGGGGGATGTGTGATAGGACAATACTGTGTGGGGTGATATGTGAAGGGGGTAATACTGTGTGGGGGGATATGTGAAGGGGGGCAGGGCTGTGGTGGGGAAGATGTGAAGGGGACAAGCAGCTGTGCACAAAATGTGGTGCTGCACAGTAAACGTGAAGGGGTACCATTGACTCCTAAATGCACTGAAATGCAAGGTGCAATTTCCCGCACATAAACGCAGCATGCAGTTTCCATGCGGCTGCATTTTTAAAAAAGATGCCAGGACCTTTTTCCAGCAGAAAACTCAGGCACAGCAACCCATTCAAACGAATTGTGTGTCGCGTCTGCACCCCTGGGCTGTGATGTAAAGAATCAGAGTAATTGCACAAAACTGCGATTCGGACCTCCGCTTGAAGAAAATTTTACTAATCGGACCTCAGTAAATTTTAATTCAATACCCCTGCTGTAGACCTTACCTTACACATGAGCCGTGTGTGCGGAACTGTATCGAACGCTTTTGCAAAATCCAAATATATCACATCCACAGCCACGCCTCTGTCCAGGGTTTTACTTACCTCTTCATAAAAGGAAATCAGGTTTGTCTGACAACTTCTGTCTTTCATGAATCCATGTTGTCTGCTGCTTAAATAGTTTTTTTCCTGCAAGAACTCATCCATGTGGTCTTTTATTAAACGTTCCAGTATCTTCCCAACTATAGAAGTTAGACTAACAGGTCTATAGTTACTTGGTAAAGACTTTGTTCCCTTTTTAAATATGGGCACCACATTGGCCCTGCGCCAATCCAGTGGTACTATTCCTGTCTTTAATGAGTCCCTAAATATTAGATACAGTGGCTTTGAAATGACAGAGCTCAACTCACCTAGGATCCGTGGATGGATGCCATCAGGTCCAGGTGCTTTATCCACCTTTATTCTGTCTAAATATTTCTGGACCATATCACTTTTGAGCCATTGTGGATTTGAGGCTGTGTCACTCCCACCCCCATTTTGGACATGAGCTCCCCCATGCTCCATTGTATACACAGAGCTGAAGAAAACATTTAATAAATTTGCCTTCTCTTTGTCCCCAGTCACCCACTCTAGATTATTTTGTAAGGGGCCTACATGCTCAGACTTCACCTTTTTACTATTAATATATTTAAAGAATTTTTTGGGGTTTGTCCTACTATCTTTTGCAATCTGTCGTTCGTTTTGAATTTTTGCTTCCTTGATTTCCTTTTTGCATATCCTGTTATATTCTTTGTAACATTTAAACATTTAAACAACGTCAGGCGCGTTGGTGGCTCCTTGGGGTCACTGTCGCCTACTTTAAACCTTCCCTCCTCGGTAGCTTCTTCCTCGACTGCTGCGCAGAGTGGAAGCCGAGGGAATTCTATCAATCCTGATTGCCCCAGATTGGCCGCGTCGCTCATGGTACGCGGACCTGGTGCGTCTGGTGGCAGACACCCCCTAGCGTGTTCCCCTGGGGGTTGATCTTCTGTTACAGGGTCCGATCATCCACCCTGTTTTTTACAGCCACTGGCTTAGCGGCGTGGCTGTTGAGAGCCTGGGGCTGTGGGCCCGAGGCCTATTGGGCTCAGTGGTCTCTACCGTGCTGCCTGCATGGAAGTCTACCTCACGTAGGTTTTACATCATACGTGGAAGGCCTGCATCTCTGTGTGTGGGGTGTGAGGAGATGAAGTGGCACCCTCGGACATACGTGGTGTCCAGGATTCTGCTGTTTTTTACAGCAGGGAGTGGATCAGGCTCTCGCCTTAAGTACGGTTAGGAGTCGGTTTTCTGCTCTGGCTGTTACTTTCGATGAGCCTTGGCGTCGCACTCCTTGGTGCGTACGTCTGGTCTGGGGGTCTGGCATGTGGCCCCTCCACTACCCCCATGGGACTTGAATTTAGTCCTTTCGGTTCTTCTGGATGCTCCCTTTGTGGACATTCGGGAGGTTTTTTTGTTGACTGTCACAAAAGGGGAGCAGGTTTAGCTCAGCGCTAGAGTACCTGCCCTTCATGCATTTGACTCTGGGTGCTAGCCCAGGAAGGTCTGCGTCGTCACGTGGCCATGGCTCAGCGTGGGCATTTCCACTGTGATTTTTTTCTGGTAGCAATTACCTCGATCAGACGAGTGTTTGTCTGTTCTGGCGGCCTTGTCTTGCAAGGCTCCCTACTTGGTCATCCATAAGGATGAGGTGGTGCTGCGGCCGCAGCTGTCTTTTCTCCCCAGGGTCGTTTCGGCTTTTCACGTTGATGAGGACATTGTTCTTCCATCCTTATGTCCTTGGCCGAAATGCAGGGAGGCGGCCACTTTACATCCTCTGGATGTGATTCGGGCCCTATGAGTGTACTTATCTGCTACGATTCCGTTCCGGAAGTCGGACTC
Organism: Rana temporaria; assembly: GCF_905171775.1. Classification (NCBI taxonomy): domain Eukaryota; kingdom Metazoa; phylum Chordata; class Amphibia; order Anura; family Ranidae; genus Rana; species Rana temporaria. The sequence goes on from NC_053491.1 coordinate 446,628,648, forward strand.
ACTGTTCGCGTCGCTGGCTGGTCCTACAAGGGGGCCTGGTAGTCTCGTCAGCCACCCCTTTTTCGGGGTGGATCCGACGAATTGTGCTTCAGGCCTATGCCCTGAAGGGGCTGGCGCCTCCCTTTTGGGTTACGGCGCATTCGACCAGGGCGATCGGAGTCTCTTGGGTTTTCTGGCATCAGGCCTCTGTGTTACAGGGGTATATGGCAGCGACCTGGTCGTCGATCCACACTTTCAAGGTCTTACGAGGTGGATGTGTGTGCATCTTCTGATGCCTCTTTCGGCTGCAGATGTTACAGGCGGCGTTTTATGGTAGGAGTTTCTCCGTTGAGTAACTCCGGTTTTGTTTGGGATGTAACCTGTTTTGCTGTGTTATTTTTCCCACCCCTCGAATTTTTTGACACTGCTTTGGGACGTCCCTAATGTCAAAGAATGCTGTGTCCGTCTATGAACGAAAGAGAAAATAGGATTTTTGTACTCACCGTAAAATCCATTTCTCTGAGTTCATAGACGGACACAGCACCCACCCCTCCTTGGTTTGTACTGCTTGTTACGAACTGAGGCTGCTAGAGCAGGGTGTGGGTTATACCGGGGGGGCCACGCCCCCTGGGAGGAGCTGCACTGAGTTTTGTGTTTGTTAACACTTTAAGTGCTTTTTTTTTCTGCCTAAACTCTCCTAGTGAAAGCGGATATAACCCTAATGTCAAAGAATGCTGTGTCCGTCTATGAACTCAGAGAAATGGATTTTACGGTGAGTACAAAAATCCTATTTTTTCACCTGGCTTCCGGGTACTCGCTCCTGCGGGAGTAGGCGTTTCTATGCAGTGGCGCAATGTCCTCTGGGACTTCGCCCAAATGATTCACGTGCCAGGTGAAAAATAGCGATAATACCGTATGTACACCCCCCCAAAAAAAAACGGCATACTGTACATGTTTGAGGTATACAGAATGTAATGTTATATACCGTATTTATTGGGGTATAGCGCGCTCCCCTAAAGTTGCCCGAAATTCCTGTGGAAAAAAAGATTTTTTTGTACTTACAGTTTTGGTGTCTTGCGCGGCGGCCTCGTCGGGTCCGGCGTCCGTCTGCGGGCTTCGGGTGTCCTCTTCGTCGGGTCCGGTGTCTGTCTGTGGCTTTGGGTGTCCTCTTTGTCGCGTCCTTCCCTCTCGTTTCCCGCGTCGAGTTTGAATACTGCGCCGACATATACAGAGCGCAGTACACTCGTGTATGGTTGGGCAGGCTCGGTTACTCTCGCGCTGACGTCCTGTACGTCCAGGACGTGAGCGTGGGAGGAGCCGAGACTGCCCGACTATACACGAGTGTACTGCGCTCGGTATATGTCGGCGCAGTATTCAAACTCGGCGCGTGAAAGCGGGTATCGGCGTATATCGTGCACCCACGATTTTGCCCTGATTTTCAGGGCAAAAAAGTGCGCGGTATACGCCGATAAATACGGTACTTGTTTTTTGGGTGAACCTCCGCTTTAAGGTCCCCTGTCCCTCAAAAGTGGGGTAATGCCTTGGGCAAGTTAGGTGGCTGCGAGGCCACTGGGAGTGCAAGGCCTTAGGCGACGGCCTAATTAAAGAGCCGCCTCATGTGCAAGCAAAATTGCTTTTTTTTTTTTTTTTTTTTTTTTTTTCTTACACGTGATTCTTTGCAAAGTGAAGCCTTGCCTCATTTACTAAGCTCTGGGGCAACTGGACTTGCAGAGGGCAACTTTGCAAAGTGCACAGTCTATTTGCCTTTAGTAAATCAACCCCATAGTCTTATTCATTTATTCTTATGATGCTGCACTGGGAGAATAAGAGGAGGAATCTGCTTCTGTCTTTTCTGCTCACGTTTTTTTAGATGTTCATATCCAGTCTCACTCCTTCTGCAGAATTCCCTGGTGCAGGAGGTGTATCAGAACTTCTCGTGGTGCTCTCAGGTGGTCCGTCTGTACTCTGATCAGAGATATGTGGAGCTGGAATGGACGGTGGGACCTATTCCAATAGAGTAAGTTGTTCAGCAATATTGTACAGCCTATTGTGTGTTCATGACACAGCTTATGATTGTAAAGTTCATCCAGAGGGAATTTTAACCACTTAAGGACCGGACCAATATGCTGCCTAAAGACCCATGGTGTTTTTACAGTTCGGGACTGCGTCGCTTTAACAGACAATTGCGCGGTCGTGCGACGTGGCTCCCAAACAAAATTGGCGTCTTTTTTTTTCCCCACAAATAGAGCTTTCTTTTGGTGGTATTTGATCACCTCGGCGGTTTTTATTTTTTGCGCTATAAACAAAAATAGAGCGACAATTTTGAAAAAAATTCAATATTTTTTACTTTTTGCTATAATAAATATCCCCCAAAAACATATATAAAATTTTTTTTTTTTTTTCCTCAGTTTAGGCCGATACGTATTCTTCTACCTATTTTTGGTAAAAACAATTGCAATAAGCGTTTATCGATTGGTTTGCGCAAAATTTATAGCGTTTACAAAATAGGGGATAGTTTTATTGCATTTTTATTAATTATTTTTTTTTTACTACTAATGGCGGCGATCAGCGATTTTTTTTTTTCGTGACTGCGACATTATGGCGGACACTTCGGACAATTTTGACACATTTTTGGGACCACAATGGTCCCAAAAACCATTTAAATTGCATTCTTTATTGTGAAAATGACAGTTGCAGTTTGGGAGTTAACCACAGGGGGCGCTGTAGGATTTAGTGTACACTTAGTGTGTGTTTACAACTGTAGGGGGGTGTGGCTGTAGGAATGACGTCATCGATCGAGTCTCCCCTATAAAGGGGATCACTCGATCGATGCAGCGCCATAGTGAAGCACGGGGAAGCCGTGTTTACATACGGCTCTCCCCGTTCTTGAGCTCCGGGGAGCGATCGCGACGGAGCGGCTATAAACAAATAGCCGCGCCGTCGTCCCGGATCGCTCCCCGAGAGAACCCGACCGCCGCGTGTAGCGGGGGGGTGTTCCGATCGGACCCCCGACCCACGTCTAGGCAGGGACGTACAGGTACGCCAATGTGCCTGTACGTGCCATTCTGCCGACGTATAAGTACATGCGGCGGTCGGGAAGTGGTTAATACAACTCTCATATAGCTACATGCCTGCCAAGCTATATTTTCAATATTTGTAGTTTTGTTCCGTAGTGATTAGTCATTCAGCAAAAATGCTTACTAAATGACTGCTGAGACTAAATTTAATTACAGGGTCAGCCACCTACAGAGTTGTATAGTTAATGGGGGGTAAGTTAACCTAAAGCCGACCATATATGGATCGGAATTTGGGCTGGTTCAGCAGGGACCGATTGACTTCTATACAACCAGCCTGTCGGGTTTTTCCCGATCGATTAGTGACGCCGGCTATAGCCTGCAGCACAGATCGGTGTATTCTGGTGGTGGGGTAAGTATTGAAATTTTAGAGTATTAACTCAAGTGTAATGTGCTGATATTCATATTAATTTTAGATTTTATTTTGGCTGTATTGCCATAACTGGGTCTGTGTGCTCGTCCATAAAATGCAGGCAGGGTGCTGTCAGGGCCGATCCGCCCTATAGGCTCACTATGCAAGCCGCTTAGGGCCCCGCAAAGCTGCGGAGGGCCCCCCAAATCACTAGAGGCCCCGCCTGGTGACAAGTAATTTTCGGCCCGCTTCTCAACTCGCTGGCTGCATGGGAGAAGAGGTAAGAAGTCAGCAACCCCCGCTTCTCACTTTAATGTAAGATGTCATTTCAGACAGCAGAACACTCCCCTTCTCAACTTTAATCTTTAATGTGACATGTCACTGTCTGCAGTGCCAACCCCCCCCCCCCCCCCCCTGCTTTTCAACTTTAACGTGACATGTCATTTTTGGCAGCCCCCCCCCCCCTCACGTCTTCACTTTAATGTGACATGTCGTTTTGCTTGGGAGGTCAGGATCGGCACTGAGTGCTGTACATGGCTTCCTGACAATATCGCAGTACCCTGCCTCGGTCTTCCTCTGAAGAGCCCTTATGTAAGCAGTGGGCCGTCTCCTGGGAGGAGTTATGCAGATATCAAATGTCTGATTGGTAGGTGATAGTCTGGAGAAGTGGGTGTCTTTAGGCTGGCTGTAGTCTGTATTTGCATATAGAACCCCTCCCCTAGGTAATGCCCACTTGCGATATGTCTCCGTGATCGAATAAACTGCAATCCAATGATTGAAAGGGGTGGGCAAGCGATAGTCAGGCTGGGGAGAAAAGGGGTAGATGATGCTGGACAACTTCTGTCCAAGAAATGAGGTGGGCTCCCTTTGACTTCCAATGGAAACTGCCATATAGTACAGTGAAAATGAAAGTAAAGGAACCCCACAGATGGCCTTTTATGGTAGAGGAGATTGCTGGCATAGTTGTACTAGATTGCTGCATGTTGTATATTCTCACTGTCCTTTGTATTGTTTCATTCAGTAAGCCTATTAAGTGATTTCAATATTTGTTTTCTCATTTCAGGGATTACAGGGGGAAGGAAGTCATCAGCCGCTTTGACACAAATTTGCAGACAGGTGGACTATTTTATACAGATGCCAATGGAAGGCAAATCTTACAGAGAAGGTACTTGCCCCCAGTCTGTCATCTTATGATGGGAGGGACAGACTCAATGTCACATAGCTTCCCCTGTCTGTGTCACTTTATGATGGGAGGGACAGACCCCATGTCACATAGCTCCTCCTGTCTGTGTCACCCTGTAATGGGAGGGACAGACTCCATGTCACATAGCTCCTCCTGCTTGTGTCACCCTCTAATGGGAGGGACAGACTCCATGTCACATAGCTCCTCCTGTCTGTGTCACCCTGTAATGGGAGGGACAGACTCCATGTCACATAGCTCACCCTGTCTGTGCCACTCTCTAATGGGAGGGACAGACCCCATGTCACATAGCTCCTCCTGTCTGTGTCACCTTATGATGGGAGGGACAGACTCCATGTCACATAGCTCCTCCTGTCTGTGTCACCTTATGATGGGAGGGACAGACTCCATGTCACATAGCTTCCCCTGTCTGTGTCACTTTATGATGGGAGGGACAGACCCCATGTCACATAGCTCCTCCTGTCTGTGTCACCTTATGATGGGAGGGACAGACTTCATGTCACATAGCTCCCCATGTCTGTGTCACCTTATGATGGGAGGGACAGACTCCATGTCACATAGCTCCCCATGTCTGTGTCACCTTATGATGGGAGGGACAGACTCCATGTCACATAGCTCCCCATGTCTGTGTCACCTTATGATGGGAGGGACAGACTCCATGTCACATAGCTCCCCCTGTCTGTGTCGCCCTGTAATGGGAGGGACAGACTCCATGTCACATAGCTCCCCCTGTCTGTGTCACCCTCTAATGGGAGGAACAGACTCCATGTCACATAGCTCGCCCTGTCTGTGTCACCTTATGATGGGAGGGACAGACCCCATGTCACATAGCTCCCCCTGTCTGTGTCACCCTGTAATGGGAGGGACAGACCCCATGTCACATAGCTCCTCCTGTCTGTGTCACCCTGTGTTGGGAGGGACAGACTCCATGTCACATAGCTCCCCCTGTCTGTGTCACCCTCTAATGGGAGGGACAGACTCCATGTCACATAGCTCCTCCTGTCTGTGTCACCTTATGATGGGAGGGACAAACTCCATGTCACATAGCTCCCCATGTCTGTGTCACCCTCTAATGGGAGGGACTTGCTCCATGTCGTGTAGAGCCTCCTGGCTGGAGTCAATTTGTGGTGGGAGGGACAGATTCCAAGTCGCATAGCTCCTCCTCCTGGATGGTGTCATCCAGTGGTGGGAGCAGGACTACCTTTTGGAACTCGCCTGACATATAGTGATCAGTATGACGTGACGGGACGGTGATCAGTATGACGTCAGGGCCGTCTTACTGAGCGGGCACCCCTGGCCACAGCCCGGGGGCCCCATAAGAGCCGGGCAAATAGCACTAGCCTGGGAGAGGGTCAGTTGGATGTGCTCGAGGGGCACAGAAATTAGGACGCCGGCTGCTCCGTAGGAGAAAAGAAGTGAAGGAGCTTGGTAGGGTGCCTGGCCATTTTTGTGTGTGCTGCGGATGTTCCACGAGCGGAGGCAGTTGTGTCTGGTGCTGTGGAGTGCCTTAGCTGGTATCTTCGGCAGTGTACAGCTCCACATCACCGAAGATACCAGCTAACTAAGGCTCTCTACAGCACCAGAAAGACCTGCCTCCGCTCGTGGAACATCCGCAGCACACCCGGGATTCTGGAATGGCCAGAAAAAACATGGCTTCTTCTCTCCTCCCCCCTCCTTTCATGGCTGCTGAGCCGCTCCATCCTCACTGCTCAATGTGCAGTGACAAGCGGCTCGGGAGGTGTGGCCATCCTGGAAGGGATCCCCACGCTGCTCCGTCCTATTCCCTCCAGCATGACACGCAGACATCCCTTCTCCCGCCCCTCTCTCCCTGCATGTGTGCCGCTACCGCGCTACGTCTGTGAAGGGGATGAGGGGGCGGGAAGATTAAGGAGCCAAAGACCACAATGAGAGAAGTCACTGACTGAGAGCCCCCGGGGACCATTCAAGTAAGTGAACACTGTGACCAGACCCCCTCCTTCCTTCCTTCCTTCCTTCCTTCCTTCCTTCCTTCCTTCCTTCCTTCCTTCCTTCCTTCCTTCCTTCCTTCCTTCCTTCCCTCCCTCCCTCCCTCCCTTCCCTTCCCTTCCCTTCCCTTCCCCTCCCTTCCCTTCCCTTCCCTTCCCTTCCCTTCCCTTCCCTTCCCTTTCCTTCCCTTCCCTTTCCTTCCTTCCTTCCTTCCTTCCTTCCTTCCTTCCTTCCTTTCTCCCCCCTTCCTTCTCCCCCCTCTCCTTCCCATTGGCCAAAACAAAGGAGGATCGTGGGGCATGTAGTCCCAAGGACTGGCAAGCCCCAGCAATCCTAAGAGGGAAACTGCAGCCCCCAGCATGTTCAACTAAAGGGGAGGGAGAGAGCCAGGATATAGGTGGCAAGTGACACGCTGAATCTGGTGACAGGTGGCAAGTCACACGCGACACGCTAAATCTGGTAACGGGATGGGTGGCAAGTGACACACTGAATCTGGTGACGGGACGGTGGCAAGTGACACGCTGTAAAGTAGAAATATTGTACTTCCATTCTTGAGAGTAGGTGCGTAAATTGGGGCAACCTTGTAGGGGCCCCATGGCATTACTTTGCCCAGGGGCCCATGATGCTATTAAGATGGCCCTGTATGACGCGACGGGACGGTGATCAGTATTACGCAACGGGACGGTGATCAGTATGACGCGACGGGACGGTGATCAGTATGACGCGACGGGACGGTGATCAGTATGACGCGACGGTGATCAGTATGACGCGACGGGACGGTGATCAGTATGACGCGACGGGACGGTGATCAGTATGACGCGACGGGACGGTGATCAGTATGACGTGACGGGACGGTGATCAGTATGACGTGACGGGACGGTGATCAGTATGACGTGACGGGACGGTGATCAGTATGACGTGACGGGACGGTGATCAGTATGACGTGACGGGACGGTGATCAGTATGACGTGACGGGACGGTGATCAGTATGACGTGACGGGACGGTGATCAGTATGACGTGACGGGACGGTGATCAGTATGACGTGACGGGACGGTGATCAGTATGACGTGACGGTGATCAGTATGACGTGACGGTGATCAGTATGACGTGACGGTGATCAGTATGACGTGACGGTGATCAGTATGACGTGACGGTGATCAGTATGACGTGACGTGACGGTGATCAGTATGACGTGACGGTGATCAGTATGACGTGACGGTGATCAGTATGACGTGACGGTGATCAGTATGACGTGACGGTGATCAGTATGACGTGACGGGACGGTGATCAGTATGACGTGACGGTGATCAGTATGACGCGACGGGACGGTGATCAGTATGACGAGGCGGTGATCAGTATGACGGGGCGGTGATCAGTGATCATAGTTACATAGTTGGTCAGGTCGAAAAAAGACACAAGTCCTTCCAGTTCAACCACCCAAAAAATTAACAAAATAAAAAACATAGTACAATCCCATACACCCAACTCCATACCCACAGTTGATCCAGAGGAAGGCAAAAAAAAAACCAGCAGAGCATGATCCAATTTGCTACAGCAGGGGAAAAAATTCCTTCCTGATCCCCCGAGAGGCAATCGGATTTTCCCTGGATCAACTTTACCTACAAATCCCTAGAGGCTGGGTGTTTTATTGTGTCTACTTAAACCATTTAGTAATCAGTTATCTGTGGTGTTTTTATTACAGGAGAAATTCCCGTGACACATGGGCTTTCCAGCAGACAGAACCAGTGGCCGGGAACTATTACCCAGTAAACAGCCGCATCTTTATCAAGGTGAGTGATATGTGGAGGCACCCTGAGGACGTACATATCTGCTTCTCTGTAGGGTAACGCACTGTATGGACAACAATGTGGAAAACCTTGATCAATGCACCTTTTTGAGCTTGTTTGACATCCTATAATATAAATTTGGACAATTTCATGCTCCCAACTTTGTGGGAACAGTTTGAGGATGGCCCCTTCCTGTTCCCACATGACTGCGCACCAGTGCACAAAGCAAGGTCCATAAAGACACGGAGCACCTTTTGGGATGAATTAGAGTGGCCTTCTCGTCCACATCAGTGCCTGACCTCACAAATGCACTTCTGGAAGAATGGTCAAACATTCCCATAGACACACTCCTAAACCTTGTGGACAGCCTTCCCAGAAGAGTTGAAGCTGTTATAGCTGCAAAGGGTGGGCCAACTCAATATCGAACCCTACAGACTAAGGCCCAGATTCACAGAAAGCGGGCGCACATTACGCCGCCGTAACGCAACTAATATACGCTACGCCGACGCAGCGCAGAGAGGCAAGCATGGAATTCACAAAGCCAGTACTCCCAAAACTGTGCTGCGTTTCTAAGGCGTAAGTCGGCGTATGTGGAAGTGGGCGTGACCCCATGCAAATGATGGTCTAAGCGCCAGACAGATACGTATCCCGAATTGCGCATGCACCGGGACGTGGCCGCATCCCTCTGCGCATGCTCACAACCACGTCGGAACAACTGCCTAAGTTACGCCGGATCACTGCGTACGCCATGAACGTAACCTACGCCCAGCCAGACACACGTCCAACGTAAAATACGCCGGCTTGAGTTCCCTGGTGCAGACCTTTGCATGTTTGCTGCTGGGTTACACCTGCTTTATGGGGCTTAACTTTACGCCGTATTTCCCTCATTTGCATATTTGAATGGCTAAACAATGGAAGCGTCCAGCCTAAATGTGTGCCTACGCTACACCGGCGTAGGCAAGTTACGTCGGCGGGTTGAAGACTGTTTTGTTTTTTCTTGCACCCTATGGAATAGTGAAGCTGTAGTGAACTCTTCCTGTGTACTATTGCCATAGCTATACTTTATTTATTGTTTATGGTTGGCACCCCAATACTTTTAACAATATAGTGTATGCACAATGGGTATGTATTTCAGGTGAATAGAAAATTACCATGTGCTGTAGGGTGGGCACACAAATCAGATGAAGGGAGAAGCACCATGTGTTGTAACGGTCACCACCGTTTACGATCTTCCCATTCCATCGCCCACGACAGCTTATCTGACACTCCAACCATCCAACAGACACGATCCATAATAATTCCCTCAGAGAGACGAAACATACGCTCTGTGTTCTGAGTCCAATGTATGAATACTTTTAATGGTATCTTGGCTCTCTTATATACAGTACAGGCATGTTTACAGTAATCAAAGGAACAAATAAACTCTCCACCCACACATCACACCATGGGGCTTCAATCACATTCTTTTACACAATGACATTGAGTTGAGTTAATTATTCTCCAGACGTCCGCACTCCGATACTAAGTCATTCACCTGCATAATACACATTTCTATGTCAGACGTTTTGGCACCGATTTTAACATGACCTAATTACTACAGCTGAGAAGTCGCATTCTTTTACTAAATATAATTTGACATGCTAATTCCCTAACCCTGAAAGGAGACATCTGACCTTTAGACTGCTAACTCACAACACATACCTTTTTGTCAATAGCATCTTCACACAATGAAAGGTCTTAGGAGCAGACGTACCGTATTTATCGCGGTATAATGCGCTCCCGCGTATACCGCGCACCCCCAAAGTGACCCCCAAACCTGTGGAAAAAAAGTTATTTTTGTACTTACAGTTTTGGTGTCTTGCGCGGCGTCCATCGGCGTCCTTCTGCGGCTTTGGGTGTCCTCTTCGGCGGGTCCGGCGTCCTTCTGCGGCGGGT
>NC_053491.1:446639041-446648905 GCF_905171775.1 Rana temporaria
TATGATGTAAAGGGGAGCAGAGAACGCTACTGTGTTTTTAGTTGGGGGCTTTGCTTTCGATACACAATGGGGGGTGGGGGTGGAATTTACTAAAACTGGAGCGTGCACAGTCTGGTGCAGCTCTGCATACAAACCAATCAGCTTCCAGGTTTTATTGTCAAAGCTAAAAACTGAACAAGCTGAATTAAGAAGCAGATTGTACTCCATTTTAAGTAAATCTCCCCCATAGTGACAGGAGAATATGTATGACAGCACATCTGAGCAATGCAATCCCTTCCACATACATGACATTCATGCCCTCACCTCGCTGACCACACTGAGCATGCCCTCGATTCTTTCGGACGTCCCGAACCTCTTTGGGTTGCGCTCTGAAGCGGACAGAACTCTTTGCACAAACTCTTTGTCATGGAGTGCCTCGGCCCAGATGGGACCTCCCACCTGCAACAAAATAACAGCTATATCAGTCACCAAGCTCAACACCCACATTACAATTCAATTGTACAACCTCCTTCAGATCTATCAACAACTATGTGGTGCAAGTACGATTATTGCTATGAAGTGGATGACCCCCCTCCTCTTCCCTTTTCCTCAGTAGAAACGTAAATCGGATCACATCATATGTGAAAGTTACGTATGAAAGTTAAAATCATCTCCATAAGATTCAGAAAATATGGTACATATGGTGTAAATCCAATCTTACACTATGTAGTACAAGGGCCTGCCTGATTGGATGTAAATTGAATCGATCAGTTAGGTAGGTCCTTGTATTACATAGTCGTGTACAGTCCCAATTATATGTTTGGTGAGCATTAGAGTGATGTACATATATGAACACAGAGCACATGGATGAAGCAGTACCTGATGTCGCTGCTGGCAAAACTCACAGTTCATTCCCACAGGAGGACCACAGCCAGCCGAGTGCTTCATACTGTTGGGGGGGAAGAAAGCTTTATTTAAAGGAAAACTCCAACCAAAACAGAAGAAACTTTATATTAGGACAATGCACCCCCGCAACTGGCTGCTGCTGTGTTGTAGGCTTAAAGGGGTTGTAAAGGTAAAAAAAAAATTCCCTGAATAGCTTCCTTTACCTCAGTGCAGTCCTCCTTCACTTACCTCATCCTTCTATTTTGCTTTTAAATGTCCTTATTTCTTCTGAGAAATCCTCACTTCCTGTTCTTCTGTCTGTAACTCCACACAGTAATGCAAGGCTTTCTCCCTGGTGTGGAGAAAGCCTCTTGAGGGGGCGAGCAGGAGTGTCAGGACGCTCGCTAACACACAGCTCCTTTATCTGCAAAGTAGAGAGTGTCCTGACCCTCCTGCTCGGCCCCTCAAGAGGCTTTCTCCACACCAGGGAGAAAGCCTTGCATTACTGTGTGGAGTTACAGACCAGGAAAGAACAGGAAGTGACGATTTCTCAGGAGAAATAAGGACATTTAAAAGCAAAATGGAAGGATGAGGTAAGTGAAGGAGGACTGCACTAAGGTAAAGGAAGCTATTTAGGGGGAAAAAATGTACCTTTACAACCCCTTTAAAGGGGTTGTAAAGTCAGAAGGTTTTTTATCTTAATGCATCAAGATAAAAAAAAAAAATATTGTGTGCAGAAGCCCCCCCCCAATACTTACCTGAGCCCCATCTAAATCCAGCGATGTTGCAAGTGTTTCAGATGCCCAGAACTACCCCTCCCGATTGGCTGAGACAGCAGCGTGGCGCTATTGGTGTCACTGCTGTCAATCAAAGTCAGTTAGCCAATGAGGAGAGAAAGGTGGGCGGGGCCGAACCGTGGCTCCTTTACTGAATGGACACAGGGAGCTGTGGCTCGGTTCAGGTGCCCCCATACCAAACGGCTTGCTGTGGCGGCACTGAACAAGAGGGAGGAGCCAGGAGAGCTCCTTAAACTTACCGTTAACTGACTCACTACCTCAGCTGGAAGTCTATTCAAAGCACTGACTACTCTTTCCGTAAAATAATAGTTCCTAAGATTAGTTTTAAACTTTTCTTCAGTTAGCTTGAAGTCATGTCCCCATGTTCTTGATCATGTTCATTTTGAAAATCCTGCCCTCTTGAACTTTATTTACCCTCTTGATGTCCGGTATCACCCCTTTTCCCTCAGAGCGTACATATTAAGTTCCTGAAGTCTCTTCTGAAATTTTGTTTGAATCCCATTTACAAAACACTATGGTATCTATCCTTCAGCCAACTGCATAGAGCGGGGGTCTCAAACTGGCGGCCCTCCGGCTGTCGCAGAATTACAAGTCCCATGAGGCATTGCAAGACTGACAGTTACAAGCATGACCCCCACAGGCAGAGGCATGATGGTACTTTTAGTTCTGCAACAGCTGGAGGGCCACCAGTTTGAGACCCCTTGCAAGGACAAAGTCATCCAGCGCCCAGGGCTAAGATGACAAACTGCGCCCCCCACCCCCCATTCCCTTAGGGTTAGAGTCTCGCCGTCGTAAGTCTTTGTGAATCTGGGCCTATGAAAAGGAAAACTAGTCATCACATCTCTTGATTGATAAGCTGCAATACATGACATGTTTGGTTTGGGGTTTAAAGTGATATTAAAGTCTTGTGTTTTTTATTTATTTTTTGTTAAAAATAACAAACATGTTATACTTGCCTGTTCTATGCAGTGGTTTTGTACAGAGCTGCCCAGATCCTCCTCTTCTTGGGTCCCTCTCTGGAACTCCTGCCCCCTCCCTCCTGTTGCGTGCCCCCACAGCAAGCAGCTTGCAATGGGGGGCACCCGAGCCACAGCTCTGTGTCCATTCAGAGAGCTGCGGCCCGGCCTCCTTTATATCCCCATTGGCTGACCGACTTTGATTGACAGCAGTGGGAGCCAACGGTGCCGCACTGCTGTCTCAGCCAATGAGGAGGGGAGCCCTGGGCAGCCGAGACACTGCTACAACATCGCTGGATCTAGAAGGACCTCAGGTAAGTATTAGGGGGACTGCTGCACATAGAAGTTTTTTTATCGTAATGCATAGAATAAATTAAGATAAAAAAAACTTCTGCCTTTACAACCACTTTAATGACACTCTAAACAATGTTTAGAGCGATTTTTTTTGTATAATAAAAATGCATGTTTATTGTAAAATTATATTTATCTTGTGTCATCTTTCAGATTATGCCCAGTGGGGCCATATTTTTCTAATGAAAATTGTAGGAGCAGAGGGATTGTCCCAATTCTCAGATGACTTTGTGACTATAACTTGTACAAACCTAAGCCCCAATCTTGAAGTGATTACCGTATATACTCGAGTATAAGCCGAGTTTTTCAGCCTTTTCTTAGGGCTGGAAATACCCCCCTCGGCTTATACGCGAGTCAGTGTACCCAAATTCTTGACAGACGTCCATTTTTTTTTTTTAAAGTCGCGGCTTCCTCTTGGCTTTCCGTTACGTGATAGGCATTTGACACTGTGTTCCGCCCATCACGGAGGTCCTCTCATCCTTGGACTCCGTTTCCCAGCAGACACGGTATTCAGTGTTCTACCAATCACGGACATCCTCTTGTCCGAGGATGAAAGAATGTTCATGATTGGTGGAACACTGAACATAATGGGCTAGATTCACGTAGAATCGCGTAACTTTGTGCGGGCGTAACGTATCCCATTTACGTTACGCCTCGGCAACTTTTACAGGCAAGTGCCGTATTCTCAAAAAAAAGTTGCGGCAGCGTAGCGTAAATAGGCCGGCGTAAGCCCGCCTAATTCAAATTGTGAAGAGGTGGGCGTGTGTTATGTAAAACAGGCTTGACCCGACGTGATTGACGTTTTTCCCCGAACGGCGCATGCGCCATCCGTGGTATTTCCCAGTGTGCATTGCTCCAAAGTACGCTGCAAGGACATCATTGGTTTCGACGTGAACGTAAATGACGTCCAGCCCCATTCACGGACGACTTACGCAAACAACGTAACTTTTTCAAATTTCGACGCAGGAACGACGGCCATACTTAACATTGGTACGCGGCACTTACGCCACCATATAGCAGGGGTAACTATACGCCGGGAAAAGCCTAACGTAAACGGCATAACTGTACTGCGTCGGCTGATTAACATATTTTGACGCGTAAATCAGCATACACGCCCCTAGCGGTCAGCGTAAAAATGCAGTTACGATCCGACGGCGTAAGAGACTTACGCCTCTCAGATCTAATAGATATCTATGCGTAACCGATTCTAAGAATCAGGCGCATAGATACGACCGCCCGGACGCAGAGATACGACGGCGTATCTGGAGATACGCCGGCGTATCTCCTCTAAGAATCTGGCCCAGTGTCTACTGGGAAACTGAGTTGAGGATGAGAGGACCTCCGTGATAGGCGGAACGCCAGGAGGAAGCTGCAAATTTAAAAAAAATGGACGCCTGTCAAGAATTCAGGTACACTGGCACAGTAAGGTATGGCACAGTGAGACTGGAATGGGCACAGTGAGGCATGCAAATGGGCATTGTTGACCCTCTTTTCCCGCTTACAGTAGCTGCTGCATTCTCATCCTCAGCTTATACTCAAGTCAATAATTTTTCCCATTTTGTGGTAGAAAAATTAGGTCTTCGGCTTATACGGTACTATACAAATCTTCAATAAGAAGAGAACTCACTTGTTTCCATGGGCAACGGCTCTACCCATACGCTGCAAATGGAATGTTCCGCAGCCCACGCAGTTGTACACCAAGGTTTGTTTGCTATAGAGAGAGAGAAACAGAAAGGAAGCAATTACATTTCACAGTCACAAGATCGATAAGTGATGTCTGTAAACAGTGAAAATGATCGTCTCACCTGGCGGACATCTTTACTTTTGCCTGACCTGTGAAGACTCGCACAAACACGCGGATGTAGAAATCGGCGGAGATGCTGATCAGGGGGACTATGTAACGTTGGTAACAGTTGGAGCGCAAATCCAAGGCGTGTAACAGGATGCGCAAAGCCTGAAGAAGAGACCAGCCTCATTCAACATAAAAAAGGTATGAAACAAAAATGTGTTCCTGTGAACATACAATCAGACTCTCCCTTTGTTCTTCTAACCTGTTTTATACATAGGAAAACATGAACTCTTTCAAGACACTTTGGGGGATATTTACTAGAGGCAAATCCAATTTGCACTACAAATGCAAAGTACACTTGAAATTGCACTGAAAGTGCAGTCACTGTAAATCTAAGGGGAGGATCTGAAATGAGGGGAAGCTCTGCTGATTTTATCATCCAATCATGTGCAAGCTAAAATGCTGATTTTCCCTGCATGTCCCCCCTCGGATCTACAGCGACTGCACTTGTAGTGCAAAGTGGATTTGCCTTTTAGTAAATAACCCTATATATATATATATATATATATATATATATATATATATATATATATATATATATATATATATATATATATATATAAAGGGCGAGCACAGTGACCAGTAGGAAAGAACAATTCAAGTTTCCTTTAATAACCAGATGCTCTCTTTCACTTGCCTAGGCTGCATTTAAAGTGGAACTCCAGACAAACATCCTAATCCTAATATCTCACCTATATATGTCCAACATACATGTCCTATCTTACTCTTAACCCCCCCCCCCCCCCCCCCCCAGGGACCAAATCACAGCACCCATCAAATGGACGACTACAGGACAAGTTGCCTGAAGTTCCGATTCTTTAAAACCACCTTCCACTGCCTTCTGACTGAGCAATGATGAAGCAGCGCACTCACTGATGACATCATCCACATGCACCACTCTCCTGTAAGCACAGTGCAAAGTAATAGAAACCTGATTGGCTCAGGGTTCTGACCCTCAATCATGCAGTGCCCTTGTTTAGTGCAATATAGGATGGTCCATAAAGATGGACTACGCGGGGCGTGGCCTGGACATGGATGAGTGAGGCAGCGTTTCTCTAGAGCTCCCGGCCTGATCCCCCAAATCTTGGCAAAAATCACGCTTTAAACCGGCATGTACTCGGCCAAAAAATACAAAACGAGGGCGACGACACGAGGGACCCCAGCCGGCAAAAATTCGGGAGAAATCCAGAAGTATTTTAAGCTCATTCAGGAGCCTTCCCCCGGAGGTGGCCCCCTGACGCCGCGAGGAAGTCCACGTGGACCTGGAGAGGAGGCCCAAGCCTCGAGCCTCGAGGAGCCGGTAGCCCTCCCGGCCGCCCAGCCCCTATCCCCAGAAGCCTCATTAGCGGCGATGTCCCCCCCGCAACTACCGGAGATGGGAGACCTGGATCAAGACATCCGGACGATTTTACAGGCCCTCCCCACCAGAAACGACATCGAGGCCTTAATCCTACGCCTGGAGGAGACTCACAGGCGGGACATCCAGGAGGTGAGGGGAGAGGTGTCCGGCCTTGCGGACCGGGTGACCACCGGGGAGGAATCAGTGTCCTCCCTGGAGGCACGGGTCGCGGCTCTTGAACGCTCCAGAGACCAACACCGGGACGCAGCGGTCTCCCTCCAGCTTCATTTGGAGGAAGTCGAAGACCGGAGCCGCCGTAACAACCTGCGGCTCCGGGGGGTACCAGAAGCTGCAGACCGAGAGGACGTCGGGACCCGGGTCACGGAAATATTCAGGGAGGTTCTGGGAGAACCCGAGGCCACCATTGAACTCGACAGAGCGCACAGGGCGCTCGGCCCCAAGTCAACTGATCCAGACAGACCGCGGGACATAATAGTTCGCGTACACCGTTATGTAATGCGGGAGAATATCCTGAGGACCGCATGGGACCAGGAGGGGCTGGAGGTGGAGGGCTCGAGGATCAAGATCATGCCAGACCTCTCCAGGGCTACGTTGAGGCGCAGGGCACTGATGCGGCCTCTCCTGGAGCTGGCCCGTCATACGGGCCACACTTACAGATGGGGCTACCCTCTCTCCGTGACCTTCCGAAAGGACTCCAGAGCGTTCTCACTCCAGACAACAGCGGACCTCCCAGCCTTATTCCGGTTCATGGAGACAGAACCCATCCCGATCCCTGATTGGCTTCAGCTCCTTCCCCGTCAAGCCGGACGTTCAGGCGCAGCAGCATACCGAGAACCACTGCAACAGAGAGGCAGAAGACGGCGCCAATCTGCCAGAGAGATGGCGATACGTGAGTAGGCCCTGGGCCATACATACCTGATCCTCCGCCATGCCAACCCTACCCCCTCTTTCTGTTTCTCCCCCGTTGTTTCTTGGGGAGCCCCCCGCCCCCCAGTGCCCGCTGACTTTGTGACTAACCGGCACATGACCCCCCATCCGGCTGCAGATACTTTCCCCCACCTGGTGTCCTTCCACTGCCCATATAGTGCCTTACACCGGCCGCGGAGCTAGACGGGGGGTTGCGGAGGCCCCCAACTCTGCTGAACTCCTCCACCTCTGAGACACTCATTCCGCAAGACGCATACACGTCTCCCGAGACCCTGATCCCGGAACCGGGCCCCGTTGCTGCTTCACCTAGTAACGAGTTAGGCCAGCGGACATAGGAGCGCCCCGCGTGGGATGTTTCTCTCCCATCCCCACATAGGGAGTTTTTCGATGAGGGTGATGTAGAGGCCTCTGATGGGTGCGGGAGGGGGAAAGGCTTTTTCTGGTGGCCCGATCGTGACACGGTTAAACCGAGAGAAGCTGGAATGCAGCGGACTGAATCGCACGGGCCCACTAGCGGATGGATGCGGGGGGGGGGGGACACTGATGTCTTTACTGGGGGAGAGCCATGGCGGACGGAAGAGACCTCTGGGCTTGGACATGACCTAAGAGGAGAGCTCGCTACTGCTGGGTGATCCTGGGCACACACTGTTGTTGCCGCCTGCTCAGGTTACACTTTACTAATTTGCACTTAAACTGCTATGCTTCCATTTGTGTGAGTTATGTTATACAAGGTTCTGCTATTCTATCTGCCTTAAAAATGTCGATAATGTCTAATGAGTAATGTTGTGTTGAGTAAACTTTATTGTCACACTTGTTATGTTTGCCGAGGTTGGGTGGAGAGGGACGGGAGCTCGCCTCCTGACCCTGTCTAGACCCTACCCCACATAGGACTGCGCTCGATTACTGGGTAATCCTGGTGAGCGCCTTAGCCGTTTTGAGGCTAACTTAGTAGACCCCTTCAGGCTGCACACCCTAGTGCAGACCCTCTGAAACTACTCTTTTCCACACTATCCCCTTCCCCCCCTTCTTATATATTCCCCCTGTAATACCCCTCTCTAATCTCTTCTCCCCCCCCCCCCCTCCGTGACACCCAGCCCCCCCTACCACTTCCTTCGCCCCCCCTGACCTCCCTTCCCCTCTCCCCCCTCCCCAGCTGCGCGGGCATGGAGGCACTCAAGGTGATATCACTGAACGCCAAGGGCCTCAATACGCCCGAAAAGAGACGCATGCTTCAACAAGACATGCGTCGCATGAAGGCAGACATAATAATGCTGCAGGAGACTCACTTTAGGGCCAGCAATTTACCTCTCCTGAAAACTAGATATTTTCCCACTGCCTACCATTCCCAGTACACTGAAGCTAAATCCAGGGGGGTATCCATCCTCATCTCGGCCAAAGTCCCGTGGAAGCTGCTCGATAACCGAACAGACAAAAACGGCCGCTTTTTATTTTTAAAAGGACTGATAGGAGACAGGAAGGTATCCCTAGCGAACTTATACGTTCCCAACGTACATCAGGATGTGTTCCTCAAAAAACAGCTGGAGAAATTTCACAGCTTTGCGGAAGGACATTTGATCGTGGGAGGCGATCTTAATGTTCCCTTGATCCCGCACGAGGATACGTCCTCTGGGAAATCGTCCACGACCAGGGACCTGCGTAAACGTATAGGCACGACCCTTCATTCTTTGCAGCTGGTAGACGCATGGCGCCTGCTACACACAGGGGAACGAGACTACACATTCTTTTCCACACCGCACCAATCCTACTCCCGGATTGATTATTTCCTACTACCCCACAGACAGCTTCACGCGATAAAGAGTGTCTCCATTGGGTCAATCACCTGGTCCGATCACGCCCCGATCACATTAACCTATGCTCTGTCTGACCCCATGGGTGGCCGGAAGTCGGTCTGGAGGCTTAACGAAAGCCTCCTGCAGGACTCCGAGGTCATGAGTGATGTGGTTGGGGAACTGAGCCACTACTTCACGGTTAACTCCACCCCAGAGAGCACGGTGGGGGTCGTTTGGGAGGCTCACAAGGCGGTGGTCCGGGGGATACTTATCAGGCACGGTGCACGCCTGAAACGTGAAAGGACAGCACAACTGACCACGCTCCTCAATAAATTGCATATCTTGGAGACCACCCACAAACAAAACCCCACTAGACAACTAGGTGCTGACCTTGACACCGTGCGCGCACAAGTGACAGAAAACTTACGCTTTCAGGCCAAATCAGCGCTACAGATCTGTAGGCAGAAAGCGTACATGTCAGGCGATAAATGTGGCAGGATGCTTGCCAACTCACTAAAAGCACAACGGCTCGCGTCTTATATACCCTGCATCATGACACACAACGGGAAAAAACAAGCCATGCCCCAGTCGATCACACAGGAGTTCGGACGCTTCTACAGCTCCCTATACAACCTAGACAAAACCCCGACCGAGCACGACGCAGCGGCGAACTACATCTCGTCATCCCTGATGCCCTCCCTGTCGGAGGAGGCAAGAGAGAGCTTAGAGGCCCCCATCTCCGTGCCAGAACTACAACAGGCCTTAAAAGGTACCAAACCGGGCAAAGCCCCTGGCCCCGATGGCTTAACCATCGCCTACTACAAGGCCCTTTTGCCTTCTCTAGGACACCATATGGTGAAACTCTTTAACGAGCTAGGCTCCGGGGAGTCATTCCACAACACCACACTACAGGCCCAAATATCAGTAATCCCCAAGGAGGGCAAGGACCCAACCCAATGTGGAAGCTACC
>NC_053491.1:446649105-446781605 GCF_905171775.1 Rana temporaria
GGCCGATATCTCTTCTGAACACAGACCTTAAGCTGTTCACGAAGATCCTGGCAAATAGGCTACAGCAACATCTCCCACACCTGATTCATTTAGACCAGGTGGGTTTCGTGCCCTCCAGGGAGGCACGTGACAACACCACAAAGGTCCTCAACCTGCTACACGTGGCGAACGATAGTGGAGTGCCCTCTCTCTTTCTGGGGACGGACGCCGAGAAGGCATTTGACCGCGTTGACTGGCAGTTTATGCGGTCGACGCTGTCTCATGTCGGGACGGGAGACAAGATGAAGAACTGGATCTCTGCTGTATACAGAGACCCAACAGCGAGGGTTAGAGCCAATGGAGTCACCTCCGACCTTTTCAACATCACTAACGGTACGAGGCAGGGGTGCCCCCTGTCCCCCTTACTATTTGCACTCACACTGGAACCTTTCCTATGTCATGTGCGAACGAACCCAGACATTACCGGCATACGGATTAAAGACGAGCAGTATAAGGTCTCTGCGTACGCAGACGACTTGCTGTTCACCCTTACCAACCCAGACACCTCCCTGCCAAATTTGATGAAAGAATTCGACACCTACGGTCGTCTATCAAATTTAAAGATCAATCTAACCAAATCCGAAGCCATGGGGGTGGGAATCCCACAAGAATTACTGCTCCGCCTCAAACATAACTTCCACTTTAGCTGGACGGACGAAGCACTGAAATATTTAGGAACTTATATCCCCCCCTCCTTCTCCCACGTGTATAGGCTAAACTTCCCCCCCCTTCTAAGAGAGGTCCAAAAACTGCTTCAACAGTGGTCGGGAGGCCTCCACTCTTGGGTGGGCCGCTGTAATATCCTTAAAATGACGGTGCTACCTAAATTCCTGTACCTGCTGCAGGCACTCCCAATTTCGATACCGAGCAGCTATTTTAAACAAATAAATTCAGCATTCACCCATTTCCTTTGGGCGGGAAAGAAGCCACGCATACAGAGGAAAATACTCTCCCTGCCAAAACTTTATGGTGGACTGGCACTCCCAGACGTACGGACGTATTACCAGGCTACGCGACTGGTGCGACTCCTAGACTGGTGCCGCCACGGCAGCTCCAAACTCTGGGTTCGGGTGGAACAGGAGCAGTTTGAGGTGCCGCTTCGCGGAACCCCCTGGTGCAGGGCAGACCTTCCCCTACAGCTCCTCAAACACCCACTGATAGGGAACACGGCCAGTACTTGCGCGCAGCTCTTCCTGCAATTCTCCCTTTCCAGTCAAAACTCCCTCCTCCGACCGATTATCGGACACCCCAAATTTGACCCGGGCCTCCGAGACCGTAGATTTCTGGAACTTCGCGGGGCTGGGCTCTTCCAGGCATCTCACTTCAGCACAGGGGGGAAATGGAAATCGGCAGCGGACTTAGCAGACCCCACTGGAGCCTTCAGACTTGACTTCCTAAGAGCAAACCAACTAAGCCATTTTCTGCAGGGCCTACCCCCTCCCCACACGGGGCCCCGGGCCGATCCCACGACATTAGAAGACCTTTGTACTGAAGCAGGACCGCTCCCCCACGCGCTCTCCTTGATGCACTCTTTATTAAACACCCCTCCTGGAGACCACCAGATCCCAGCCCTCGCCAAATGGGAAAAAGACCTGAACACTCAATTCTCACCCTTAAAAAAACAAAACATTCTCAGATTTACTCACAAGTCCTCCATTTGTTCCAAAACGCAGGAAACAAATTATAAGATCCTCATGCGTTGGTATAAGACCCCAGACCTCCTGAATAAAATCTTCCCTACCTCAGACCCCACTTGTTGGAGATGCAGGCAAGACAGAGGCACAATCCTGCATATTTTTTGGTCCTGTCCCCGGATTGGGGGGTTCTGGAGAGAGGTGCGCCGCATAATCCAAAAATTTACGGAAAGTACAGTACCGGATGATCCGGCATTCTTTCTGCTCCATGCGACAGATATGTCGCCCGGAGCTTACAAGAAATCAATTATCAGACACCTCCTGGACGCAGCAAGAAGATGCGTGCCCCTCCGCTGGAAATCCCCCCATCCGCCGACAACAGCCCTCTGGCTCAAAAAAGTAGACGAGATCAGCTACATGGAGGACCTGGTCCTCTCTGGGCAGCAACGCCAGGAAACATACACCAAAACATGGCAGATCTGGAATGTGTTTAAATACTCGGAAGAGGGACAGTCCCTTAGAGAGACAGACTGATTCTGGTTATAGCAGCAAAGTAATAGGAACTAATCTGCCGACTCTGCAAAACTCTTCGTGTAAATTACGCCCCTAGGGGGCGCTTGAGGATGCCCATGCTTGCGCAGCCCCCCCCCCCCCCTCCCCCCCTCCTTTCTTATCCTTCACCTATTTTTCTTTTCTTTCCCTGGGTACCCCTGCTACCCTTACACTCCACTTCCTTGAGGAAAATACGGAAAATGGAAGAGGGAGCTGGACCCCCCGGACCCCGGTTTTGTTTCTAAGTTCCACATACATTTCTAGACGGCTACACCCACTAACTTAGAGAACCAGAATTACCATATCAAAACTACCCCGAGTAGTGCGCAGGAGAGTTATAGGGGCCCTCAGTTTGGGAACCCCACTGCCATCTTTGGAAGACGGGGATCTTACAGAGACCCGCAAGGGGGGCCAGCCAAATGCTACACCTGCGATGTTATATCTCATGCGGTCTTCCCCTTGTTTGTATTCTGTATCTTGTTTTTGCAGACACTGCTGGAATGTATGTATATGTTGTGGTCCGGAACGGACCGGCTCCTCTGTTTGTTCATAAATAAAAAAATTTTGAAAAGATGGACTACGCCAGTGATGGCAAATCTTGGCACCCCGGATGTTTTGTAACTATGTTTCCCATGATGCTCAACTACACTGCAAAGTGCATGAGCATGATGGTGTGGTGGATTAGGGAAAAATTCCTATTTGATAAGTTAAGCTTATTCTTTTATTAGAACCACTAAAATGTTTCTCGGTTTATATTCTTTTAACTTCTTTTTATATTGTTTTTTTTATACTTATTATGCATATGTATGAAATTATGTATCACAATGGGTGCCTGTTTTCCTTGATAAGATTTGTCAGACATGAAATTAAGTTTTAGAAGTTACCATTTAAATTGGAGTACGAAGGGACTATTATCAAGAACAGATGTGTCCAAAAAGTTCCTGGTCTTTCAACCCCTTCCCCCCCCATTCCATTCCTGGACGCTTCACTTTGGAGAAGCAATTATGGATTTTCGAGAGGAAGTTCCCATCCCCCATTGCATTCCTAAATGAACTGTGAGCCTGTGTGACTTTTTGGAAGAAAACGGTTTGCAGAGCTGAATGAACTTGTTTACATTGGGGAGCATGCCCAAACATGGACTTCCATTTCTTTCCCTTTGCTCATGGACTTTGAAATATGTGTCATGTGTTACAGACGTCACAAGGGGGTGGGTGGTACTGAGGATGGAGTGGGTGTGAATTGTATGGGTTGACCAATGAGAATGCATTTTTGTGATGTTGTATTTTTAGTAAAACTGAAGTGAGGAGGGCTTGCTCTTCCTGTTGGGATTGAAGCTGAGAGAGGTGAGATGTGGAATTTATTTTGTCTGTAGATTTGCACATATTTCACCCTAGTAATTTGAATCAGACGGCAGAAATGGGTAACCCTGAGATTGTATCAGGAAATCAATGAATTGATGAGTCTTTATCAATGGGAAATGTAGTTCCAAAACATCTGGGGTGCCAAGGTTCACCATCACTGGATACTGACTGTATATAAACAAATATTTTTATAACTTGGGTCCCTCCTCTTCATCGAGTGCTCCCACAAAGCCGCTTTCCATTGGAGCACCCGTGCGGCCTCGCTCCCGAGTCCTGCTGCTGCATCCATTGACACATACTTCCAAAAGCGATGCGCTTTGTGAATGGTCCCGCAGCCTCCTGGGACATGCAACGTATCCCAGGAGGTTGCAGGTGGGGAAGGGGGTGAACGTCAATGGGTACCTAGAGGGTACCTGCCAGAAATAGGCAACCTCTCCCAGAAAAAAAATTAATAAATCGAATACAGGCGGAAAAGGGAGGAGGATCAGCGATCTTCCCTACTTAGGTTAAGTTGCATTCCAATCACGCCATTTGATGGTTTACTAGTTACATTTATCTTCTTATTTTTGCGTACAAGTCAGCAGGTTACCTGCCCTTCCAGAAATTGGACACATAACTTACCATTTCATGACAGAACCTAGACTTCAAGGACATGGCTCCATATTTTGCATAACACGTCTCGCCGTTATTTCCCGCTAGCACGGCCATATCAGTGCAGGTGACACAGAGCAGCCCTGCAGGATGAAGAGAGGGGGTGAGGTTTCTGGCTTAACTGTAAAAGTACAGGAGACAATCTGACCATGGTCCAGTCAAAAAGGCTAAGGGGTAGCAGCACTCAGGGGCGGACTGACCATTGGGGCTCTCGGGCATTGCCCGAGGGCCCCATCAGGGTTGCCAGGCTCAATAAAACCAGGGACAGTATGTAAAAATCTGTGGTTTTTTTTACATCTGTCCCTGATATGTCTGAAACCGACATGCTTTTGATGTGAAAATCCTGAGATTTTAGCTGCCCTGCCTCCTGGCGTGGTGGCCATCTGTAAACCCGGGGGCCCCATAATCTATTGTCCGGGGGCCCCATGAGTTGTCAGTCCACCCCTGGCAGCACTAGTGACCTAGTTAATTATAATAAAATAAAGTCAAGATTAATCTTGGACACCCCTTCTCTGGTACCATTCAATAGATATATAAAGAACATTGTTGCTTTTTTTTTTTTTTCCCCCAGTGAGCACAGTTAGGCCACTTTCACACTACTGCGACTTCAAAGTCGCGCGATTTCGCAGCCGCAATTTCAGGGAATGCCTGTGTAACTGGCATCAAAGTCGGACCAAAGTAGTGCAGGGACTACTTTGAAAATCGGAACGACTTGAAGTGATACCAATATTAAATGGTTGTCATTGGAAATCGTGGTGAACAACTTGTCATGCGACTTTGCCATCACAAATCGTGGGACAAGTTGTACAAGTGTGAAAGGGGCCCAATTTTTATTTTTTTTTTATATTTGTGATTACAATCTGTATATATTACCATCCAAACTGACTGGGCCTTATTCCTTCAGGAATTCAATTAAAAACCCATTGAACTTTTAGATTAAAGGGGTTGTAAAGGTTTGCGTTTTATTTTCTAAATAGGTTCCTTTAAGCGAGTGCATTGTCGGTTCACTTACCTTTTCCTTCGATTTCCCTTCTAAATGCTTTTTTTTTTTTTCTTTGTCTGAATTTCTTACTTTGTGTTCCTCCTCAGTAAGCTGTTCTAGCTGACTAACCCCCAGCAAGATGATGGGGGCAAGCTTACTGAGAAGAAACAGGAAGTGAGAAATTCAGACAAAGAAAACAAAAAAAAACATTTAGAAGGTAAATGGAAGGGAAAGGTAAGTGAACCAACAATGCACTCGCTTAAAGTAACCTATTTAGAAAATAAAAAACAAACCTTTACAACCCCTTTAAGTCAGCCACAAACATATCAGATGCATAGAAAAAACAAAAAGGTTTTCAATTATTTATCGTTCTTTTTCTTTAGCGATCAGGCCCCAGCATGAATAAAAAAACCTGCAACCCGTCAGCTAGTGGTGCAACGGATCGTGACCCGAAGGGGTCGACCTGTTCGGATCGGCACAGAACGTGATCCGCGGAGTGCACCGCTGCCTCGGCCTTATGAAAGGCCGCGGCTTCGGCCTAGCTCCGGAGCGGTCGGCCATCTTGGTACAACCGGCGGCGGCTGCCTAGGTGCGCGCTGACGTCATCACCCCTCCCTCATCTGCTCGTGGATCTTCTAGCCGGCTATTCTGCAAGAGCGCAGAGAGTTTTGGCAATGTTGGACTGGCTATTACAGTGATGAGTGGGGGCAATGGTGGACACTACAGTGATGAGTGGGGGCAATGGTGGACATATTACAGTGAGTGGGGGCAATGGTGGATATATTACAGTGAGTGGGGGCAATGGTGGATATATTACAGTGAGTGGGGGCAATGGTGGATATATTACAGTGGGGGAGATGACGTGGATATTACAGTGGGGGAGTATTTTTTTAATTTTTTTTGCCGATCCGAGAAATGAACCGATCCGTGACTCCTGATCCGAGGAACGATCCAAACCGTGAATTTTTTGATCCGTTGCACCCCTACCGACAGCATGCTGCAGAGTGCTTGCTCTCTGGGGGTAAGCAGTGGTCTGACAGTCTTTTAGTTGCGCTCATCCTCATGGATATCACAGAACAATCACCTACCTCCATCACAGACACTCTGCACTGCTGCATCCAGAAACATAGCCGGACTTCCATAGGGATCTAGATCTATGACATCAAAGCGATCTTGTATCGCCATCCTATTGTACATCAACAGCCTGCAAATATAGGAGCAGAGAGTGTTAGATTTCTATACACAATTCCCTATTAAGTATACATTTATGATCTCATATATTTATGTAATACTTCTATTCGCCCAAAATATTTCCCTGGCTCCATTTTCCAGCATATTTGTCGCTAAATCTGGCAGTCAGATGACAATTGCATTGCTGCCCCTATTGCCCATATATACCATCTTCACACCATGCTGTGTGTGTCAATAGATTCGCACAGCACTGCTCGGAAGCGAGCTTGCAGGTGCGCTCTTATAGGAAGCGGTTGCCTATGGTGGCACAACGAAAAAAAGAAGCGCCAACGGAGGACCCAAGAAGTGTAGGTTCGGGGCCGTTCTGTGCAAAACCACATAGGCCCCGTACACACGGCCGAGGAACTCGACGTGCTTGGCACGTCGAGTTCCTCGTCGAGTTTTGGGATGAAGCCGCCGAGGAGCTCGGCGGGCCGCCTTCTCCCATAGAACAACGAGAAAATAGAGAACATGTTCTCTATTTTCTCGTCGAGCTCCTCGGCGGCTCCATCGAGCCAAAACTGTACAGACGACAGAGTTTCTCGGCAGAATCCGGGTTTTGACCGAGTTTCTCGGTGAATTCTGCCGAGAAACTCTGTCGTGTGTACGGGGCATGTATGTATGTAAAGATTATATATATATATATATATATATAAAAATAAATAATATATACACACACACACACACACACACACACACACTGGTCCAGTGGTCATCAACCCTGTTCTCGGCCCACTAACAGGCCAGGTTTGCAAGATAACTGAAATACATCCCAGGTGATATAATTTGCTACTCAGTGATTGCAGTATTCTAGTCTGCATCTCCCCAAGGTAATACATAAAACCTGGCCTGTTAGTGGGTCCTGAGGACAGGGTTGATGACCACTGTACTGGTCCCTTAAAACAGATTGCACTGTGTAATCTGCCCCCCTCTAAACTCTAAAAAAAAAACACAACTAAATCTGCCACTTCCTGTATGCCCTCTCTAAACAGACCACAATAAACAGGGCGCTCCGCCCTGATCACTGTGGTCAAAGGGCCTCCCTCTGTGATAGGCTGCTCTCCTCTCCCTGCCTGTCATCTCCCTCTGTGTGACCGTCTCCGGCCCCGCCCCCCCCACCACTATTATAATAATAAAATCTTAAATTTGTCACTGCCAGCCCCTCTATTCGAGGCTGGCACAGCACACTGTGCAAGTTGTTTTTAAAAACGAGCGTTGTAATTATCAATTTTCAGCTGTCTTTAGGCCGGTCACATGACTAGCTTCTGCGGATTAGGACGAGCGGCCACGTGATCTCCCCGGCTGATGTCAGAGGGAGATCACGGCCACTCCTGCAGAAAGCGACCGCGAGTCATGAAGACCGCTGAAATTCGGTATTAACACTCAATTTTAAAAACAACTTCCGCAGTGTGCTGTGCCAGCCTCTAATAGAGAGGCTGGCATAGTCTTATATTATTGCCTTAACACACACTACAAGTGCTTTCATGAAGTCCCTTAGAAATACACGATAAACCCCTTCCCGCAGACGTAACACATATATGCGACCCCCACTGCACTGGGGTTTTTGTTTTTTTCGTGGGGTCACATATACGCTCATCTCCCTTTGTGCGTATCATGCGGCACGCTCCCAGCACAGAGACCAGGGTCTCACCAAGAGCCCCGGATCCCGTACTAACGATCGGGACCCGGAACTCCAGATTCACTTGATAGACGTGATAGCCTACGATAGTAGCGGTGACTCATCCATCCCTCCCGCACCTCTGCCAATAGCTAGCATATTTCAAAGGATACAGATAATCTGCTTGCACCACGTTAACCCTCGTAAATGCATTCTTTTTAACCATTGTGTCTTTAATCGTTACATTGAGATGGCAGCGCCTTCTCTTTTTTGTTTTTAATTTTGTGATCTCAGCCTATTAAATTCCTAGAAAGCCGTGACATCACCGCAGGACAAAGCGCTGATGCCTCCAGTTCCTAGGCTGCGCGATTATGAAAGTCGGTGCAGCCCATAAGATTAATATCTCCAGCGTTTCACCTAAACGCTACTTTTTAATGCAACCTAACCTGGCATCACTGTAGCTGGCCGTCACCAGACTCTCCACGTCGTTGTACTTTATATTCCGTTTGATCAGCTCTACGGCACTTGATGAGAAGTCATTGGCAATGACACTTTGAAGGCCGGGCACTTCTTTGGCAAAGCGAATTGAACGCAAACCTGAGGCTGCAAGGCCCTCCAGAACACGGAGTCCTTCCTGGAAGAGGGAATGATCAGTTATTGCGAGGATAAACCAATTTCAACATATGAGATTGTTCTGCCACTATTAACTTAGTGTTGTATACCTTCGGCAAGGACAGGCTCCAGCACAGGATGAGGAAACATGCAGAAGAATAGGGCTAAAAGTGTTTGTAAAGACTAAAGGTTTTTTTATTTAACAGAAATGTTTTTATTGATACAAAAGGAAGCATTTGAAACAGGACAATGCAGAGTTTCAGATTAACAGCTTAACAGAACTGTGGTACAGCAAGGTTCAGTATTTCAGGAAGTATAATACAGTAGGATTACTAATGTAGGTACAGAGTATGACACTGGAATGAGACCCAGCCGGGTCTAGGTCGGGAGGCCGGATAAAGTGAAGATTGCTCATGTGTAGTTCAGGGCAATAAGCATTTTCCCCCCGAGGCGGGGGGGGGGGGGGCGAGGTGCAAGTCTCCATGGTGGTACAGAGGAGACAGCTCGTGGCAGTATTTCATTGTGGATCGATGGCACTTAGCGGTTCGTGGCCCCGGGGTCTCCGTCCAAGGGCAGAGCATTTTCAGCATGTAGGGGGTAGTGCGTAGGGCTAGGCACAGCAATAAGGCCAGGCATTCGGTCATGTAAGGCGTCACAGGTCTAAGGATGTCGTCAGCGACTAAAGGTTTTTTTACCTTCATGCATTCTATGCAGCAGTGCCTGCAGCCCCCTAATACTTACCTGAGCCCGACCCAGCAATGTGAACGAGACCTTCGGCTCTACCGGGTCTCTTCCTCCTCATTGGCTGAGACAGCAGCGGTAGTAATTGGCTCCTGCTACTGTCAATCACAGCCAGTGATAAGGTGGGGGCAGGGCTGAGCCATGCTTAGTGTGTGAATGGACACACAGAGCAGCGGCTCAGGAGCTTGCCTTCTTAGGTGTCTTTATAGCAAACTGCTTGCTATTGAGGCACTAGGCAGGAGGGAGGAGATAGGAGCACCGATGCAGGACCCGAGAAGAGGAGGATGGGGGCTGCTCTGTGCAAAGCCATTACACAGACCAGGCAAGTATGTTTGTTATTTTTAAACCACAAAATCTGCCAATATCCAGCGCTATGGCTTAGTTTAGAGGGTAATTGGGTTTTAGGCGCACTTCATAAGCTCCAGGTGAAGGGTGTCAATTAAAGTAACTAAAGGCTAACCTTTTTATTTTTTTTTATTTTTTATCTGGATAGAGTAGTGAGGGGTTGGCAATACTGTCAGGGTGCTACTGTAATCTGTCTCTCCATAACTGAGATTCACCCTCTCAAAATTGTCCGGATCACCAATATCACCGGGAATGAAAGTGAGGAAACACTTGACCATCATGTTGCCCTTCCTGTTCTGGATGTCCTCCCAAAAGGCCAAGAGATTATTAGATGGGAAAAAAAAAAAAAAAAAAAACCATCAACTCTGAGAAAAACGTACTTTGCAATAAGGGGGTTGATTTACTAAAACTGGAGAGCGCAAAATGTAGTGCAACTTTGCATAGAAACCAACCAGCCTCTATTTTTTTTTTTATTCAAATCTTAATTGAACACGCCGAAGTTAGAAGCCGATTGGCTACCATGCACAACTCCACCAGATCTTGCACTCGCCAGTTTTAGTAAATCAACTACAAGAATAGATAAAAGTAAAAAAATATATGCAAAGTAAAATTTAATGCGATATTTGGAGGCCCTTCCAACCTGAAAATTCAGTAGACAAGGCTTCTACCGATATTCAGACATGTCAAAAGTGCAGCATAGAGCTTCATTCAAGTCCACCTTTAAAAGACTCCAATATGGCTGCTAAAGGGAAAACATATCAGCACATATGCCTGGATATCACCTCTATACCAAGATCTCATTGGGCATTTACAATGCTGCTCCATAATAACGTTCATGATGTGGAAATGCCAGTTCTTGCATATGTCCCTCTATCAGTGGCGTATCCAAGGTCAGTGATCACTGACTCTGTTCATTCAGAGGAGAAGGGTTTACCGGCTCCTACCTCCGCTCTCCATCCTGACAGATTGAGGATAGAGGAGGACATGGACGGGGACTCTGAGCACAGAGGGGAAGAGCAGCACAATAGAGGGGGACATGAAGTGGAGTACGGACGAGGAGAGCAGCACAATGGAGGGGGACACGGAGCATGGAGGACAGCAGCAGTACGGAGGAGGGACTGGAGGAGGATACAGTCAGCGGTGATCGGTGCGGCTTTGGGGGAGTTGCAAGCACCGATCACCGCTGTAAAGATTTCACTAAAGAAGCTGAAAAAAAGAGATTTTTAATACAGCTTACCTGTAAAATCTTTTTCTTGGAGTACATCACGGGACACAGAGCGGCATTCATTACTATATGGGTTATATGGAGTACCTTCAGGTGTAGACACTGGCAATCTCAAACAGGAAATGCCCCTCCCTATATAACCCCCTCCCATAGGAGGAGTACCTCAGTTTTGTAGCAAGCAGTATGCCTCCCAAAATGGTCCTCAAAAAAGAGGGGTGGGAGCTCTGTGTCCCGTGATGTACTCCAAGAAAAAGATTTTACAGGTAAGCTGTATTAAAAATCTCTTTTTCTTTATCGTACATCACGGGACACAGAGCGGCATTCATTACTATATGGGATGTCCCAAAGCAATGCTTACAATGAGGGGAGGGAGAACATCTCCAAGACAAAAGGATTTAATTTAGAGATATACTCAAATCATAATAAATCCAACTTAGTTGAGAAAAATAATTTTAAATTTTAAATTTAACTCAAAAAAGAGGAGCCCCCGGAATCCGAGGGTCTCAAACTGCAGCCTGCAGCACTGCCTGCCCGAAGGCAGTATCAGTATTCCTTCTTACGTCCAACTTGTAGAATTTTGTAAACGTGTGGACAGAAGACCGGGTTGCCGCCTTGCAAACTTGAGCCATAGAGATCTGGTGGTGTGCTGCCCAGGAGGCGCCCATGGCTCTAGTAGAATGAGCCTTTAATGATACTGGAGGAGGCAACCCTTTCAAGCCGTAGGCCTGAGTGATTAATTGCTTAATCCACCTAGAAATGGTGGACTTTGCAGCTGCCTGCCCCTTCTTGGGCCCCTCCGGTAGAATGAACAGCACATCTGTTTTCCGGATCTTCTTTGTAGCTTTAAGATAGGCCTTCATGGCCCTGACAATATCCAAGGTATGCAGCAACCCTTCCTTTCTGGAAGTAGGTTTAGGGAAGAAGGATGGTAATACCAAATCCTGGTTTAAATGAAAACTGGATATGACCTTCGGTAGGAAGGAAGGATGAGGGCGGAGAACGACCCTGTCCTTATGAAAAACAAGATATGGTTCCTTACAGGATAAGGCCGCTAGCTCCGAAACTCTTCTTGCGGAAACTATGGCAACCAAAAATACTAACTTCCTTGTCAGTAGAACCAAAGGAATTTCAGCCAACGGCTCAAACGGTTGTTTCTGTAAACTTGACAGAACAAGATTTAAATCCCACGGACAAAGCGGGGATTTAACTGGAGGTCTAATACGTAAGACCCCTTGAAGGAAGGTCTTAACCAGCGAGTGGGTGGCCAGCGGCCGCTGAAACCACACTGACAGAGCAGAAATCTGTCCTTTGATTGTGCTTAATGCCAATCCTTTATCCACTCCTAGCTGGAG
The DNA here is from genome assembly GCF_905171775.1 of Rana temporaria. Classification (NCBI taxonomy): domain Eukaryota; kingdom Metazoa; phylum Chordata; class Amphibia; order Anura; family Ranidae; genus Rana; species Rana temporaria. The sequence continues at coordinate 446,661,448 of NC_053491.1, forward strand.
AAAACTTAATACTCTATCGATGGTAAATTTGCGAGAAAAGCCATCGCTTGGACTCACACCAGCCTACATAGGCCTTCCAGACCCTGTAATAAATCACCCTAGAGACCGGTTTCCTGGCTCTGATTAGGGTAGAGACTACTTTCTGAGACAGACCTCTACCCCTGAGAATCAGGGATTCAGCTTCCAGGCCGTCAAATTTAGATGCCGTAAGGCAGGGTGGAGGATCGGACCTTGCGATAGCAGGTCTGGCCGTAGAGGAAGAGTCCAAGGGTCTCCCACTACCATCTTTAGGATGAGTGAGTACCATGCCCTTCTGGGCCATGCTGGAGCTACCAGGATGACTGGTATGTGTTCCACCCGGATCCTGCGCAGCAGGCGGGGTAGTAACTGGAGCGGGGGAAACGCATAAAGAAGTTTGAACTGATGCCAAGGGCAAACCAACGCATCGGTTCCGCAGGCCATCGGATCCCTTGAGCGGGATATGAACCTGTCTAGTTTCTTGTTGAGTCTCGATGCCATGATATCCACGTCCGGCACTCCCCATCTTTGGCAGAGTGCTTGAAAGACTTGTGGATGCAGAGACCATTCCCCCGGCCATAGAGTCTGGCGGCTTAAGAAGTCAGCCTGAAAGTTGTCCACTCCTGGAATGAATATTGCCGATATGCAGGGCACATGCGCCTCTGCCCATAGGAGAATCAAGCTCACCTCTCTCTGAGCGGCTTGACTCCTGGTTCCCCCTTGGTGATTTATGTATGCCACGGCCGTGGCATTGTCTGATTGAATTCTCACCGGGAACCCCTGCAATTTTGACGTCCAAGCCCTGAGGGCTAGTCGAGCAGCTCTGAGCTCCAAGATGTTGATGGGCAACTGCTTCTCTGGCTTTGCCCAAGTACCTTGGCGAGTGCAACCATCCAAAATTGCTCCCCAGCCCGTCAGGCTGGCGTCTGTGGTCACTATCTTCCAAGCCACTGGGCTGAAAGACTTCCCCTTCAGTAGATTCTGAGGGTCTAACCACCAACACAGACTTTGTCGGACTCTTGATAAGAGCGGCAACGGGATATCCAAGGCCTGTGGCCTTCTGCTCCATGCTGACAGGATGGCTGCCTGTAGGATGCGAGTGTGGCTCTGGGCGTATGGTACCGCCTCGAACGTGGCCACCATCTTGCCTAGTAACCTCATACATAGGCGAATAGTCGGTTCTTTCTTGCTTAGAACCAGTAGGATTAATTCCTTGATGGCTTTTACCTTCCTCAGAGGTAGGAACACTCCTTGTTGTTCTGTGTCTAATCTCATGCCGAGATATTCCAACTGCCTTGTGGGCTGGAAAGCTGACTTTTCTCGATTTAGGACCCAGCCGAACCTCTCGAGGTATTGGACCGTGAGGGCCACTGCTCGCTCCAAGCCGGGAGACGAGTGGTCTATGACTAGGAGGTCGTCCAGGTATGCTAGGATCGTGACCCCTTGGATCCTTAGCTTGGCTAGGATCGGAGCTAGGACCTTCGTGAACACCCGGGGGGCCGTAGCCAACCCGAAGGGAAGCGCCACGAATTGGAAGTGACGCGAAGCCACCATGAAGCGTAGATATCTTTGATGTGGCTGATAAATTGGAACATGAAGGTAGGCATCCTTTATGTCTATGGACGCCATGAAGTCGTCCTTCTGGAGTGTGGCAGCTGCTGACCGCACGGATTCCATCCGAAATGAGCGGATCTTTAGATATGCATTTACCATCTTTAGGTCCAAAATTGGCCTGACATCTCCATTGGGGATGATGAATAGGTTGGAGTAGAAACCCAGCCCCTGTTTCAGGACTGGCCGGAATCCGAGGCGGATCGTTTGGAATCCTCGACTCCTGGAAATGAGGAGGAGGAAACCTTAGGAAATCTAATTTGTAGCCTGTGGCCACGGAAGACCGTACCCACTCGTCGGGAATGCTGGCTTCCCAAATCTCTGAAAAGAGTCGCAGCCTTCCCCCCACCTTCGTGGGTGGGGGCGCCCCTTCATAAGGTTGGCTTGGGGGCTGGTTTTGCTGGTTTGCGAAACCACTGCCTTTTGCCTCTAACAGCCTGTCCTTGTGATTTGCTGTTGAAGCCGAAGTTTGCTTTTGCAGGAGGCCGTCGATACTGCTTGGCATTAGAGGGCCCCTGCCCAGGGGAATACTGTCGTTTAAACGCAGGCCCCTGAACCTTCTTCTTAGTTGGCAAGAGAGTACTCTTGCCGTTTGAAATGGTCTGAATGTATTTATCTAGGTCTTCTCCGAAGAGTCGTCCTCCATGGAAGGGGAACCCTACCAGGAGCTTCTTGCATGGGGGCTCAGCCTCCCAGCTTTTTAACCATAAGAGTCTTCTCATATGGATAAGGGATAACGATAAACGTGACGCTTGCTGGATAGAATCCTTGATTGCGTCTACCGTAAAACATATGGCCTTAGGGACATCCGAAAATTCTTCTGCCTGCTGGGCAGGAATAAGTTTAAGCATCTGCTTAAATTGATCCGATAATGCTTGAGCGACCCCAATCGCAGCCACAGCTGGCTGTACTACTGCCCCTGCAGTAGTGAAGGAGTTCTTAAGTAGTGCTTCCAAGCGCTTATCAACTGGATCCTTGAACACCTGTATGTTTTCTACAGGGCATGTTAACGATTTGTTAACACATGAGATGGCTGCGTCCACTGCAGGAGTAGCCCATCTTTTGGAAAAATTTTCTTCCATAGGATATAGGACAGAGAACTTCTTAGGTGGTAAGAAGATCTTATCTGGCTTGTTCCAATCTTGGAACAAAACTCCCTCTAATAGAGGATGGATCGGAAACACAGCATTGCTTTGAGGCGCCCTCAGTGAGCCCAAAGCTGAAACCGTCGATACCTGGAGATCTGGTACTGGCAAGTTGAATGCCCTATGGACCAAGTCCGACAATCCTTGAATCCACCAGCTCTCCCTCAGGGAGACTGCCCCAGACTCCTCTGTATCCGGATCTTCGATCCCTGAACCTACTTGGTCCTTGTCCAAGAGGTCGTCCAATTCCCCTGAGGAAAGGACCTCCTCTTCTGAGGGTCCGCGCTCGGGCGACGGAGATCTATTCCGCTTACTGCCCCGCATAGCTGCGGCTATCATTTTACCCATGCTTTTCTGCATCTCTTTTAAAGAGGTGAGTAATACCTCCTCGTGACCATCTTAGGGTTGGACTGACCCGCGTCAGCTCCAGCCCCAGATCCCGATGGCCCCAAGGCTCCCTGTGGGGAAAGCAGCGGCATAGCATTGTCCGAGACCTCAGACTCTCTGGGGGAATCCCCACCTCTTGTACCCTTGTTTTTTGATGCCATGGTACAATACCGAGGTACACCTGCTACTTATTGGTACCTGGGACTTATAAATAGTTAAATGCCCAAACACCTGTTTGGGGGATAAAAAATGCTTCCTCTCCCCTAGATGACACTTTTTTTTTTTTTTTTTTTTTTTTTTTTTTTCAAAAAAAAATCTTTTTTTTTTTTTTTTTTTTTTTCAAATCTAGGAAAGAAAAAACATTCTGTCCCCCTGAGTAGTATTGCAAGAAAAACTATGAGATGGAAAAGAAACAGCCTATTCCTAGGCTTGAAAACAGTCTTTCTGAAGACTGCAATATTCTTTCTGGCCACTGTGTGTCCTCGGCGCCCCGTGCTTGCCGTTCTGGTCTTTCCTCCTCAGTTCCAAAGTATTGAATGAGCTATATGGAACAAACAAGGAAGGGCCGCCCCTTCCTTAAGCCACTGACCCGCCCTTCCCCCCCAGCAATCTCAAACAGGAAATGCCCCTCCCGACAGGGGGGGGGTGGGGTTGGGAGGAAGGGACCTCTCTGCTCCAGCAAACTGCAGCCTGGAACCATGAGGAGGTGGGCGTTTTGCCTGCTTTGCAGGCCGTGAGGAGGAAGACTGAATGGAGCATCGCCTGGAGGCTTGCAGGTAAGCACAGCTCTCTGACACACACATATACTTTTATATCACAGGCCCCACTCAATGCTTTTCCAACACTACAAGGGAGGTCACATCTTATGGGGAATAATACATATAGAGCCATCCTATCTTTATGATATGTGACTAGTTTGCCAGATGCAGTGCATAACTTTAGGCATGTCCCCTGTGACCCCCCAGAAAAAACCTGCTAAGAACCAAGTTCCGCAAGTTTTCCCCTCACTTACCTGCTCCATGCCGCAGGACTTTGCCAAGCAAGAGGCCCAATCTTCCCCCATCTCGGTGGGGATGTCTAGACCTTCAGGCCCTGGGTTCCTATGAAGGATCCACTGTCCTGGGCCCATATAGCACTCTGGCAACAGAAACATTAGGCACCCAAAGGTTTCTAAGTTCTGGGCCCAGGGTCCAGCTCTCTAAAAAGAAAAGCATTATGGGCTATACCCCAAGGGTTTGGGGTCCGGTTACTGACCACTTTAGCGCTGAGGCTTTTTTGGACAGAACCGGTTAGCTCACCTAATCCCAAGGATGTGGAGGCAAGCTAAACCATGACTAACACCTAAGACACTGGCGGAAAAACTGAGGTACTCCTCCTATGGGAGGGGGTTATATAGGGAGGGGCATTTCCTGTTTGAGATTGCCAGTGTCTACACCTGAAGGTACTCCATATAACCCATATAGTAATGAATGCCGCTCTGTGTCCCGTGATGTACGATAAAGAAATAGAGGGGGGGGGGGTCCAGGGAGAAGCGGTCAGGCTTTATAGAAATCTTTACAGGGAGATTGGCGTTTGTAACTCCCCCGGCCGCATCGATCATCCCTGACTGTACAGGTGAAGCATCGGAGCATTTGGCTCGGGCAAATGCTCGGTATCGGTACCGAAACTAGCATCGGTATTGGGACAACCCTAGTGGAAAGTAAGCAACTCCAAGTCAATGAAGTCAAAGCCTCTGTTCAGGAAGCACCCGGGGTATCCATGTACAGGAAAGGACACAATACAAGTATTTAAGGGCAACCTAATGGGTTTGCAAAGTAAACAAAAATAAATAAACTTACAGGGCAAGTTTCCCCAACAGTGACAGTGCGGCGATTGGAAGGGGTGGCATTCTCTTGGGAAGGTACATCTCCATCATCTCCATTATCTGAAAGATTCACAACCACCTTCTCCCTCTCACCGGGCACCACGACTGCAAAAGGACAAAAAATAATAATGAAAGGAAAGGCCATATTGGCACGAAATACATCATGGGCAATCATTTTAAATACTTACTGTCTATGCCTTTGTTGGCAAGCTGCATGCGAGCAAATTCCGTAAGCACAGCACATCTGGGGGAGGAAGTGGAGTAATGACAAAATATCAGCATAAATTAAGAATGTTATAAAATGACACATAAGCAGGATACCTGCAAGCGAAACAGAAGTCATAAAACAGAGATCACAGAATACAGACAGATCAACTCTTTTTCTAAAGTCAATGGCCCAGATTCAGGTAGAATTGCGCGATATTTGCGGGGGAGCAGGGCAACGATTTTGCCCTGCGCCCCCGCAAATATTTTGCGCTGCCCTCGATTCACGGAGCAGTAGCTCCGTGAATTGCGAGGGCACGCCGGCAAATTTGCCCGGCGTAAGCACGCGCAAGTTAAATGATCCCGCCGGGGGCGGGAATCATTTAAATTAGGCGCGCTCCCGCGCCGAGCGTACAGCGCATGCTCCGTCTGGAAACTTTCCCGACGTGCATTGCGGCAAATGACATCGCAAGGACGTCATTTGCTTCTAAGTGAACGTGAATGGCGTCCAGAGCCATTCACGTTTCACTTACGCAAACGCCATGAAATTCAAATTTCACGGCGCGGGAAGGCCGGCTATACTTTAGCATTGGCTGCCCCTACTATTAGAAGGGGCAGCCTTGCGCTAAAAGTAGCCGTACGGAAACTCTGTACCTGGCTTGCGCGGGGCCCGCGCAAGCTTGTGAATCAGTGGTAGTATGCAATTTGCATACTACACGCTGATACACAATGGGAGCGCCCCCTAGCGGCCCCCGCAAGAATGCAGCCTAAAATCTGCGAGGCATAAGAGCCTTATGCCGCGCAGATTTTAGCCTGCAGTCGGTGTAACAAGGTTCCTGAATCAGGAGCACTCGTTACACCGGAGCAAGTAAGCACTTGCGCTGCGTAACCTATGGTTGCGCGGGCGCAAGTGCTTCTTGAATCTGGGCCAGTGCTTATATCCAACTATTCAGCCATCCCACTGATCAATGAGGCCATTAATTCCCATTAAAGGATCACCAGAATGCTTAGCGGGTGGGATCCAAGATGACTTTACAGGATAAGTCTTGATCTACATGCCATTTCTTCTGAGCTACCTGCTGCAGGTATGATGTATAGGAAATTTTATATATAATATATATATATCAACTAAACATGCCCATATCAGAAATATAAACTATTGCTTTACTCTATAAGAGGTATCAAGAATCAGATTTGTGGTTGGAGTTCCTTCTTTTGTCTTTTCTATTCTTTTACATTATATATTTCAAGCCTTCCTAGAGTGCAAGCTCTGCAGTACAGGATGACTCTTCCCTCCCTGGGCTACTGTATACAACTTACGTCAGGTCTCTGTTGAACTCCTGGACGGGGTTGTAGAACACTTGGTTGGCACTGGGGTAGAGGACGCTGGCTTTCCCCTCTGTAATTATGGTTTCTCCCGACTGTTGAGATGCTGCTGGACCCTCCATCCTGAACCTGCAGGAAATCCTTGTCAGTTGTCTTATTCCAGAACACAGAGCAGGAGAGTGACCAGTGAAGAGCTGAAAGATGGCGGCACGCATCACACACCTGAGAGAGCAGTACAGTTATATGACAAACTGTAGTAAACAACCTGATGTCCTGAAGAAGGAGAGTAGCGAAACCCTGTGCTTTGTTCTTCCAGTGTTGAAGGTTTTAAAGGAATCATTCACACCATACTGCACATAAAAATGCACTAAACACACTGAAAATGTATGAGTGATAACACACATTTGAATGCATTAACTACTTAAGCCCCGGACCTTTAGGCAGCTAAATGCCCAGGCCAGGTTTTGCGATTCGGCACTGCGTCGCTTTAACAGACAATTGCGCGGTCGTGCGACGTGGCTCCCAAACAAAATTGGCGTCCTTTTTCCCCCACAAATAGAGCTTTCTTTTGGTGGTATTTGATCACCTCTGCGGTTTTTATTTTTTGCGCTATAAACAAAAATAAAGCGACAATTTTGAAAAAAATGCAATATTTTTTACTTTTTGTTATGATAAATATCCCCCAAAAACATATAAAACATTTTTTTTCCCTTAGTTTAGGACGATACGTATTCTACCTATTTTTAGTAAAAAAAAACGCAATAAGCGTTTATCGATTGGTTTGCGCAAAATTTATAGCGTTTACAAAATAGGGGATAGTTTTATTGCATTTTTATTAATTATTTTTTTTTTACTACTAATGGCGGCGATCAGCGATTTTTTTTGTGACTGCGGCATTATGGCGGACACTTCGGACAATTGACACATTTTTGGGACCATCGTCATTTTCACAGCAAAAAATGCATTGTTTACTGTGGAAATGACAATTGCAGTTTGGGAGTTAACCACAAGAGGGCGCTGAATGGGTTAAGTGTGACCTCATTTGTGTTTCTAACTGTAGGGGGGTGTGGCTGTAGGTGTGACATCATTGATTGCGTTTCCCTATAAAAGGGAACACACGATCGATGACAGCGAAGAACGGGGAAGCTCTCCCCGTTCTTCAGCTCCGGGGACGGATCGCGGGACTCCAGCGACAATCGGGTCCCGCGGTCACGGAGCTTCGGACCGGGGGGCGCCCGCGACCCACGGCTGGGCACTTAAACAGGACGTACCTGTACGTGCTTGTGTCCAGCCGTGCCATTCTGCCGACGTATATGTGCAGGAGGCGGTCCTTATATGGTTGAAGCGGAGTTCCCCCGGGAATTTATTTTTTAAAGTCAGCAGCTACAAAAACTGCAGCTGCTGACTTTTAATATTAAGACACTTACCTGTCCAGGGTGATGTCGGCACCCAAAGCCGAACTGTCCCTCCGTTCTCGGGTGGAGGCGCTGCCATCTTCAGTAAGGGAAGCATTACGGCTTTACTTCCTGGTTCCCTACTACGCATGTGCAAGTCAAGCTGCGTGATTCCACTGGTCCCTGCTGTCTTCTGGGACCTGTGTGTATCCGAGAAGACAGCGAGCGGGGCAAAGTAGGCGCCGGACATGGCGTAGGTCGCTGAGGCAACCTATGCCCAGAAGTGGGAGCAAATACCTGTATTAGACGGGTATCTGCTCCCTCCTCCCCCTGAAAGGTACCAAATGTGACACCGAATGAGGGGGAGGGTTCCAAAAAGCAGAAGTTCCATTTTTGGGTGGAACTCCACTTTAAGATGCCAGTAATCTGGGAAGTGATGCCATGACATCGCTTCCGGGTTTATAGCTTCGAGACCTGAATGAAGCATCGGCTTTGTTTGGGTCTTCGGCCAGCCGGCGGAAATGCCAGGTGGTGGCTCGGGTCCCCAGGTGGGAGAGGAGAGCCCGGAGCGAGCTGCAGAAGGCAGAGGAACATCTTCTCCAGCCGCTTGTAATAACAGCTCAGCGGCGGTTGAACTTCATTGGTTGTTATTACAAGAAAGCCGACTGTGCGCTCCCTGCCCCTCCCCCAGTGCATGCGCAGATGTGCGGCGGGGGTTCCGGTCACAGGAGAGCTAGAAAGAAGCCCATCAGGGCAATTCCAAACCTTCCCTGTCTTTGCGCATGCATAGAAAATGAGCTACGCATTTCGCAGAGGTGCCGACAGGCTCTGCCAGGACCCAAAGGCTGGGCACAGCCCCCACTGGCACATTTTCACATGTGCCATAATGGCAGCTTTGGAGGGGGGGAGGAGCCAATTGAGAGTCACTGATGTGTACAAATCTCTTTCATTTCACTCCATTCAGGTTCACAAGCAAATCTCCATCCCCTGCACCTCCTGATCCCCACCATACACCGCTCCCTCCTTCTCCTTCACTCCTCCACCATCACCCACCAGCCTGATACTATGGAAGTAAAGCTGAGCAATGCAGCTTCGTCTACTCCCACTCCAGCCAATCACACAGCGCCCCCCCACACCCGATCTACACGCCGCTGTCACTTACCTCCGCCGATCACTGATCAACTTCTCATTTCAGCATGTTCACAAGGGCGCCGCCATCTTTCCACACCGTCAACCAAACGCCACGTGACAGGGCCCGGCGAATCAGCGCTTGGCACAGACGGAAGGCGGGGAGGCCCAAACATCCTTCTACTATAGTGAGAAAGAGGTGGTGTACAGCTGGGGCTCGGGTGCCCCCTGCCGGCGGTTTGCTGGGACTGCAACTCTGCAGAAAATGGACTGTCACAGGGGAGTTGTCTGTTTCCCTTAAAGGGGTGTTCCAGTAATTTTTTATGTTTATTAAAAGTCAGCAGCTACAAAAAGTGTAGCTGCTGGCTTTTAATAAACAGACACTCACCTGCTCCACGTTCCAGCGACGCGCCAGCCGGGGCTCCGCTCCTCTCCCCCCCTCTCCGGCCGGCGTCTTCATTCCAAGTGTGGGCACTCGGCCGTGACAGCTTTCTGCTTCACGGCCGGGCACCCACTGCGCATGCCCGAGCGGCGCTGCGCCATCCAATTGGACAGGCGATCGCCTACAGGGAGGGGCTGCAGAAAGGCGATTAGACTATTCGCCTTAGCAGCCCCTCGGCGGAAGGAGGAAGTGGGACAGGAAGTCCCACTCCTACTGAAGCCCCCACTCCCCCCCCAAAAAATTACATTCCAAATGTGTCATGTAAGGGGGCGAGGAGTGGATTAAGCGGAAGTTCCACTTTTGGGTGGAACTCCGCTTTAACTACTAAAGACATATAATCATAGCTGCCAACTGTCCCTGATTTGGAGGGACTGTCCCTAATTTAGAGCAAAGTCCCTCTGTCCCTCATTCCTCCTCATTTGTCCCTCATTTTGGTCTGATCCATATAATTGTATATAAAATGCTCTATTTTTATCTATCAAAAAGGGTTTCCCAGTGCTAAACCTTTCATCTGATTTCTAAATCGTTGCATTTGTAAATTCCAAAAGCCAATATAAAGGAATAGTAGTGGTGAAAATATCACTTGTGGGTTTAACCAATCTTGTTTTTTTTGTACAATTCTCCTTTAAGGGGGTGTGGTAAGGGGTGTGTCCTATACTTGCATACTGTTGGTTATAGGTGTCCCTCATTCCCATCTCAGAAAATTGGGAGGTATGTACACCCCCTTCCTGCCCAGGACAATTTTTAGCTTTCAGCGCTGTCACTCTTTAAATGGCAATTTCGGGGTCGTGCAACACTTTTATCATTTTTTTTCACACAAATAGAGCTTTCATTTGGTGGTATCTAATCACTCTCGCCGCCCCCCCCCCCCCCAAAAAAAGACAATTTTTTAAAAAAAAAGTCTTATGCCGCGCACACACGTTTTTCGGGTTGTAAAAAATGACATTTTTAATGGTCTAGAAAAAATGACGTTTTTTTCAACCCGATCGTTAAAACGGCCTTGCCTACACACGATCGTGAAAAAAAAAATGCTCTAGCAATGCGCGGTTACGTACAACACGTACGACGGCACTATAAAGGGGAAGTTCCATTCGGATGACGCCACCCTTGGGGCTGCTTTAGCTGATTCCGTGTTAGTAAAAGATGATTTGCGCTTTTCTGTCTGTTACAGCGTGATGAATGTGCTTACTCCATTACGAACGGTAGTTTTACCAGAACGAGCGCTCCCGTCACATAGCTTGCTTCTGAGCATGCTCGTTTTTTTCACGTCGTTAAAGCCCACACATGACCATTTTTTACGACGTTAAAAACGACAACGTTAAAAACGATGTGAAAAATTTGAGCATGTTCTAAATTTTTAACGGCCATTTCTTACATCATGAAAAATGCTCTGGAGCCCACACACAGTCATTTTTAATGACATAAAAAAAAAACGTAATTTTTTTACAACCCGAAAAACGGTTGTGTGTACGCGGCATTAGTTTCTGTTAGGAAATTTTGCAAATAAGTAATTTTTCTCCTTCACTGATGGGCGCTGATGAGGCGGCACTGATGGACACTGATAGGCTGCACTGATGGGCACTGATGAGGTGGCACTTGTGGGCACTGATGAGGAGGCACAAATATGCCGCACGTATGGGCACTGATGAGCACTGATGGGTGCCACTGGTGGGCAATGGGCACAACTAGGCGGCACTGGTGGGCACATATAGGTAGCACTGGTGGGCACAGTTAGGCGGCATGGATAGGTGGCACTGATGAACATTGATGGGCAGCAGCTATGGGCATTGATGGCAGCACTAATAGCCAGCACTGACTGGCATCACTTGTGAGCACTGATTGCTGGCACTTTTGGGCACTGATTGCTGGCTCTTTTGGGCACAGCTTGGTGGTAATTATGGACACTGATTGCTGGCAGTGGTGGGCAATCATTGCTGGCGCTGGTGGGCACTTGAAGCGAAGTTCCACCCAAAAGTGGAACTTCCACTCATCTGCTTCCTCCCTCATCCGGTGCCACAATTGGCACCTTTCGGGGGGAGGGTGGACAGGATACCTGTCTTAGAGAGGAGCGCATGCGCTGTGGGGTTCCCGGCGTGAAGCTGAAAGGCTACACTGCCGGGTTCCCTTACCCACAATGGTGGCAGCAGCACCCAACAGCTGATGGAAACATCAGCTGGACTCCAGGACATGTAAGTGTCCTATTATTAAAAGCCAACAGCTGCAGTATGTGTATCTGCTGGGCTTTTAAAAAAAAAAAATTTTCAGGCGGAACACCACTTTAATTGTAATAGGGGCACTGATGATCAGAGCCCTGAATACATACCTAGTTGTCCCTGTGAGGAGATGCCACTGATTGACTCTCCTCTCCCCACACTGTCAGTGTGAGGCGAGGAGAGCCGATTACTAGACATGTGCAATTAGTTTTGTTTCTAATTCTTTTTTTTACGAAAATTCGGAAATTCATTAATTACGAATTTTCGTATTTACAAATTTTTTATTACCGAATTTTCGAATTTCAAATTTTTCAGATTTGGAATTTTTCAAATTTCGAATCTTTCCAATTTTTCAAATTTCGAATATTTCAATTTTTCAAATTTTTCAATTATCGAATTTTCGTATTTCCGAATTTCAAATTTTTCAAATACGAAATTTCAAAAATTGAAAAATTCGAAATGTCGAAAATTGAAAAATTCGAAATATCGAAAATTGAAAAATTCGAAATTCGAAATTTCCCAAAATTCTTTTTTTTTTTCGTTTCATTCTTTTTTTTCGAAAAATCGGAAAATTCGTTTTTTCTGTTTTTTGCTTTTTCGGAAATCCGAACATTTTCCGAATTTACGAAAAAAGCAAAAAAACTAATAAAAATTTTTTTTCGAAATATTTACGAATTTACGAAAAAATAAAAAAAACGAATGAAACAAAAATGAGAAAAAAATTATTTTTTTCGAAATATTTACGAATTTACAAAAAAAAAAAAGAATGAAACAAAAAAAAAAATATTTTTTTCGAAATATTTACGAATTTACGAAAAAAAAATAAAACAATGAAACAAAAACGAAAAATAAAAGAATTTTTTGAATTTCCCGAATTTACAAATTTACGAAAAAATAAAAAAAACGAAAATAACATAAACGAAAAAAACGTTTTTTTTTGGCAGTGCACATGTCTACCGATTACCGGCATCTTTGTGTTTACATGTGACCGTCTGTGATTGGTCACAGCTGATCACATGGTTAAAGAGTCGCACCATGTCCCAGTAACAATCATATGACGTCCAACCAGAACAAGAGCCGCACCGCCCAGCCGTCATTTGACGCTGGGCGGGCGGCAAGTGGTTAATGGAGTTGTAAACCCTCGCCATTTTTCACCTTAATGTATCCTGTGCTGCAGCAGAGCCCCCGAGCCCCCCTTATACTTACCTGAGCCCTGTAATTCCCACAATGGGAACGCACTCCTGCTCTGGCCTGTGTACTGATTGGATAGATTGAGAGCAGCGCAGCCATTGGCTCCCGCTGTCAATCAAATCCAATGACACATGTGCCTGGGGCGGAGCCGAGTTCTGCTGTCTATGTCTACGGACGCAGCAGCCCACACGGGAGTCCAGAAAGGAGAGAACTTCTCTAGTCGGGGGAATTGGAGAAGAGGAGGGGCCAGGAGCGCCAGGAGGGACCCCCTGTAGAGGAGGATTGGGACCACTCTGTGGAAAACCAACTGCACAGAGGAAGTAAGTATGACACGTTTGTTTGTTATTTTTTTTAATCAAAACTTTACAACCACTTTTAAAAAACTAAAAAAGATCGAAAATTTTGAAAAAAAAAAAATCATAATTTGATATACAAATTTGGGTTGCAAGCAGGTAATTTTTCTCCTTCATTGATGGGCACCGATGAGGCTGATTTGATAGGTGGCACTGATGGGCACTGATGAGGCTGCATTGATAGGCAGCACTGATGAGCACTGCAAGGTAGCTAGTATCAGTGGCGGCCCATCCATTAGGGGCGCCCAGGTGCCAACCCCTCTCTCCAGGCCATCCCCTATATGCAATTGATAGATTCTTGCATAGCAGCGGCCAGGTTTTTTTTTTTTTTTTAAGCACCTGATTAGAGCCATAGGCTTTAATATGCTTCAAAATAGGATGGGCTCGGGGCGCAGAGAGTGCGACCGGAGCCCACCCAAGTGTGTTGCAACAGCAAATGAATATTTGCTGTTGCAACACTGATCCTCCTCCCGGCCAATCGGGAAGCGGGTCACCCGACTGGCTGAAAGGATAGGTGATCCCATTGGATGCCTAGGAGGAGGAGACGCATGGCAGATGGGAGGAGAAGAAGAGTCTCTGGCCGATGCCTGGATGCCTGGTCCCCGCTGATGATTGGATGCCCGATCCCTGCCCCTGCTTCTCGGATGCCCACCGCCTAGATGGGGTAAATGCCGGTGGATCGACCGGCAGACAGCAGGGGGAGGGGCGTTGTTTGCCACCCCCCCCCCCCAAACAAAAAACACCAACTGCCACTGGCTAGTATGCATCGGGAGCGTTCCGGTAACCGCTGGCTACTGTGCTGGGAACATGCATGTTACTATTGAAAATGTGCGTGGGGCATGTCACTGTTGGGAATGTGAGTGGGGCATGTCACTGTTGGGAATGTGGGTGGGGCATGTCACTGTTGGGAATGTGAGTGGGGCATGTCACTGTTGGGAATGTGGGTGGGGCATGTCACTGTTGGGAATGTGGGTGGGGCATGTCACTGTTGGGAATGTGGGTGGGGCATGTCACTGTTGGGAATGTGAGTGGGGCTTGTCACTGTTGGGAATGTGAGTGGGGCTTGTCACTGTTGGGAATGTGGGTGGGGCATGTCACTGTTGGGAATGTGGGTGGGGCATGTCACTGTTGGGAATGTGGGTGGGGCATGTCACTGTTGGGAATGTGAGTGGGGCTTGTCACTGTTGGGAATGTGGGTGGGGCATGTCACTGTTGGGAATGTGAGTGGGGCTTGTCACTGTTGGGAATGTGGGTAGGATCTGTCACTATTGGAAATGTGGGTGGGGCATGTCACTGTTGGGAATGTGGGTGGGGCATGTCACTGTTGGGAATGTGGGTGGGGCATGTCACTGTTGGGAATGTGGGCAGGGTCTGTCACTATTGGAAATGTGGGTGGGGCATGTCACTGTTGGAAATGTGGGCAGGATCTGTCACTATTGGAAATGTGGGTGGGGCATGTCACTGTTGGAAATGTGGGCAGGATCTGTCAGTATTGGAAATGTGGGTGGGGCATGTCACTGTTGGAAATGTGGGCAGGATCTGTCACTATTGGAAATGTGGGTGGGGCATGTCACTGTTGGGAATGTGGGTGGGGCATGTCACTGTTGGGAATGTGCGTGGGGCATGTCACTGTTGGGAATGTGCGTGGGGCATGTCACTGTTGGGAATGTGAGTGGGGCATGTCACTGTTGGGAATGTGCGTGGGGCTTGTCACTGTTGGGAATGTGGGTGGGGCTTGTCACTGTTGGGAATGTGAGTGGGGCTTGTCACTGTTGGGAATGTGGGTGGGGCATGTCACTGTTGGGAATGTGGGTGGGGCATGTCACTGTTGGGAATGTGGGTGGGGCATGTCACTGTTGGGAATGTGGGTGGGGCATGTCACTGTTGGGAATGTGGGTGGGGCATGTCACTGTTTGGAATGTGGGTGGGGCTTGTCACTGTTGGAAATGTGGGTGAGGATCTGTCACTATTGGAAATGTGGGCAGGATCTGTCACTATTGGGAATGTGGGTGGGGCATGTCACTGTTTGGAATGTGGGTGGGGCATGTCACTGTTGGGAATGTGAGTGGGGCATGTCACTGTTGGGAATGTGAGTGGGGCATGTCACTGTTGGGAATGTGGGTGGGGCATGTCACTGTTGGAAATGTGGGCAGGATCTGTCACTATTGGAAATGTGGGTGGGGCATGTCACTGTTGGAAATGTGGGCAGGATCTGTCAGTATTGGAAATGTGGGTGGGGCATGTCACTGTTGGAAATGTGGGCAGGATCTGTCACTATTGGAAATGTGGGTGGGGCATGTCACTGTTGGGAATGTGGGCAGGATCTGTCACTATTGGGAATGTGGGTGGGGCATGTCACTGTTGGGAATGTGGGTGGGGCATGTCACTGTTGGGAATGTGGGTGGGGCATGTCACTGTTGGGAATGTGGGTGGGGCATGTCACTGTTGGGAATGTGGAGCGGGGCCTGTCACTGTTGGGAATGTGGGCGGGGCCTGTCACTGTTGAAAATGTGGGCGGGACCTGTCACTGTTGGGAATGTGCGCAGATCCAAAACAAAACTGATTCAGCCATCACATCTAAGGATTGGTACACTTGTGATATATTACATTTTTGTTTTTGTATTTAGATATGCCCTAATGTGGAATTCCTGCCTAACATTAACTATTCTTAAAAATGTCTCCGCCCACTCTACTCCGGTCACATGATCCTGCAGCACCAGCCTTGTGTCAGTGAGCGGTGGCTGCAGGGGAGAAGAGGGAGCAGCAACAATGGCTGGGCTATTGGAGCCTATGGGTGACAGAATTCCTTACCTTTCCCTATTTCTTAGTTTCTAACCCTAAACTCTATCCACCACTCTGCTTCCTTAGCTCAGTTCCTACTCTCTCATCATCATAAGACCGAGGTATCCAACATGCCTGCACCACGCCTTAGCTTGGTCTTTCACTTCAATCATTTTATTGCAACTCGACATTTGCATAACAGTTTCCCGTTTGTAATAAAATGATACACTCTACATTTGTTGACTAGAATTATCTGTACCCATCATAAAATGTTCATGGCTAACCATGTTGGTGTTTGCATGGTGTGCATTACCCAAACGAAGAATTTATAAAAAATAACTTAAAAGCTGTAAAGGCTTTAAAATAATTGCCTATATGGAAAAATGTGGGTATCATTTGGGTATTATATTCAGGGCCGCCATCAGGGGGGTACAAGCAGTACACCTGTAAGGGGACCGGATGGCAATCCCCTTTTTTTTTTAGGGGTCCGGAGGTTCCCAGGGGCCCGGAGGCCCACAGGGCCCCAGATGGCAACCCCCCCCTTTTTTATATAAATATATATATATATATATTTTTTATTTTTCTATTTCTTTTATTTTTTATATATATATATATATATATATATATATATATATATATATATATATATTATTAAAGGGCCCAGAGGTCCCCAGGGCCCTGGATGGCAACCCCCTTTTTTTATTTTTTTATAAATGTTTTTTTTTTTATATATATATTTTTTTTTTATTAAAGGGCCAAGGGGTTTCTTTTATTTTTATTAAAGGGCCCAGAGGTCCCAGATGGCAACCCTCCTTTTTTTTGTAATTTATTTTGATTAAAAAAAAAATAATAATAATTTGTGTATATATATATATATATATATATATATATATATATATATATATATATATATATATATATATATATATATATATATATATATATATATATATATATATATATATTTTTTTTTTTTTTATTTATTAAAGGGCCCAGAGGTCCCCAGGGCCCCAGATGGCAACCCCCCTTTTTTAAAAATAAATATATATTTTTTATTTATTTTTCTCTTTTTATTAAAGGGGCCAGGATGGCTACCCCCCCCCCCCCTTCTATATATATATATGGCTACCCCCTTCTATATATATTTTTCTTTATTTCCTCTTTTTTGTAAAGAGCCCCCCCCCCCCCCGCTTCTTAAATTTAGGCGGCAGCACCCCGGCGGCCCTGATTATATTTCCTCACCGTTTTGCCACCACACAATTTTATAGCTTGACATGATTGGCATCTATTTACTTGAAACAATCTCATAGATTTCACCCAAAAAATTGGAATGATATTCAGTTTTTTTGTGTGCTAACATTACATTGAGTGTATTGAAAATATACAGTAGGTTTGATACACCGTTAAAGCCGAACTACATTCTGTAGTACTTACATTAGTCCCTCACCAGCGAGGTCCCTTGCCAGCGCTGGCATCTTCTCCCTGGCTTCTTCTGGGTGCTGATCTGCAGCTATCTTGAAGCTGCACAATGTGATGTGGCTAAAATTACTTAAGTTGCCACTTTCTGACCAGAATACGTATATACAGAGTTGGCTCTCTAATTAGGACAAATCCCGGTCGCCAGGTCGCCATGGCGACTAGAAATAGGGTCCTGGCGACTTGGCTTGTGAGCTGGCGCCATCTGGTGGTGAGCCGTTGGTATTACAAGTTATTACCACCAGATGTGTAAGCTGGCACCATCTGGTGGTGGCCGTTGGTATTACAAGTTAAGCATTACAAGTTAAACAGCAATTCTAATGTAATTTTTCACTATTTTTCACTATTTTCACTGCCATCTTCTTCCCTCTAATTAGAACCCCCAAACATTATATCTATTTTTTATCCTAACACCCTAGCGAATAAAATGGCGATCGTTGCAATACTTTCTGTCACGCCGTATTTGCGCAGCGGTCTTACAAGCGCACTTTTTTGGGAAAAAAAATTACACTCTTTTTAATTAAAAAATAAGACAACAGTAAAGTTATCCCCATTTTTTTTAATATTATGAAAGATAATGTTACGCCGAGTAAATTGATACCTAACATGTCATGCTTCAAAATTACGTCCGCTCGTGGAATGGCACCGTTTACATATGCGGGCGCTGCTCACGTATGTGTTCGCTTCTGCGCGCAAGCTCGTCGGGACGGGGTGCGTTTTCTGGCTCCTAACTTTTTTAGCTGGCTCCTAGATTCCAAGCAAATTTGTCAACCCCTGGCCTAAGGCCTTGCACTCACAGGGACCTCGCGGCCGCCTAATATGCCTGTGATCAATACTAATGTCGGCGTCATCGGATCTCTCCATTAACCCCTCTCTATTTCTCACCTCCCCCTCTCTCTCCCCCTGTTTCATTAGCTGAATATGTCTGATGGGTGAGGAGGGTGCCCTGGAAGTGGTGCTGATCACCTGTGTGCTAGATCAACGCATTTTCTGCAGCCATTTTTCTCGCTCTAATTATTTTTCCCATTATGGGCGTGAGTTGGGCCTCATGTCTAAGTTTTGTCTAAGGTCTCTCAAAGCCTAGAGCCGCCTCTGCGCATATATACTGTACATTGTGATTTGCAATTGGTTTACCGGGGGGGGGGGGGGGGGTTCAGCTGTCAGCCATAACCCTGTTTTTTTTTCAGCTGGTGGCTGGCTTTCTCACGAAGGCAGTCCGGGTGGCTCATTTATACAGCAATACAGCACTGAATTTTGTGATACACTTCAAGAGCCTGCTCAACACCAACTTTTACATTGTTATACTGTTTGCATATTGTGGGAACACAATAGGGTGCAGGGCCATCTTTAATATTGATTGGACCCTGGGCAAAAAATTTCTTGCCCCCCCAATTTCGCTCCACCTGCTATGAGACATACAATAAAAAGCAGCTAAACTCAAAATCAGTTTACTGTATCACATCAGGCAGCAATTGCGATTGGTTGCCAGAGGTTACAGCATACCATTACAACTTACTGACTGGTTGTTAGAGGTTACAGCACACATTATGGCTCACTGATTAGTTGCTAGAGGTTACAGCACATGATTTTGGCTTGTTGATTGGTTGCTAGAGAATACTGCACAGTAATACTGCTCACTGATTGGTTGCTAGAGGTTACAGCATATGATTTCGGCTTGTTGATTGGTTGCTAGAGAAAACTGCACAGTAATACTGCTCACTGGTTAGTTGCTAGAGGTTACAGCATATGATTTCTGCTTGTTGATTGGTTGCTAGAGATTACTGTACAGTAAAACTGCTCAATGATTGGTTACTAAAGGGTACAGCACATCATCTCCTCGCTGCTTGCACACCATGGACTGGGGAGGTGAGCGGACCAATCAATAGACAGAAAACGCCTAGGGATCCAACAGCATTCAGTATAGGTGATGGTGGATATAACCTTGAGGCCTTGTACACACGACCGAACATGCCTGCTGAAACTGGCCAGTTGGACCAGTTTCCGCAGACATGTTCGGTCGTGTGTAGGGCCGACCGGACAGTTTTTCCGGCCTAGCGGACAGGTTTCCAGCTGACAAAAGTTTCTTAGCATGCTAAGAAACTTGTCCGCTGGAAGCCTGTCCGTAGGACATGTCCGATGGTCAGTACGACTCATCGGACATGTCCGCTGGCCCGAAATCCCACGCATGCGTCGAAGTGATTCGACGCATGCGTGAAAGCATTGAACTTCCTGGTGCGCGCACATCGCGGCGTCATCGTCGCCGCCACGTCACCGCGTATTCTGTCCGCGGGGAATTTGATCTGATGGTGTGTACACACATCAGACCAAATGATCCCAGCGGACATGTCCGATGAAAACGGTCCGCGGACCGTTTTCATCGGACATGTTGGGTGGTGTGTACGAGGCCTAAGGGGGGCATGATATACATATGAATGCCACCTTTATTTACATATCTATGCCATTGGCCGCATCGATTTACATATGAATGCTGCCGCTATTTACATATGAATGCAGGTTATTTACAAGTAAACATAGGGTCTGCAGGTGAGTCACCTGTACACAACAATAGGGCAGAGCTGGGTAGCATTAGTAACAAAACTTCACACTGAGATATCAGGACACAGCACAGGACTAAAGCTTTAAGGGACAAGGGAATTCAAACCAGGATAGTTGGCAAGTAAGGCCTCGTACAGACGGGCAAACATGTACGATGAAAACGGTCCGCCGGACCGTTTTCAGCGTACATGCCCGCCCGGAGATTTCTGTATGATGGCTGTACACACCATCATACAGAAATCCGCGCGTACACGATACGTGGCGACGAGGCCGCGACGATGACTCGGCGATGTGCGCGGCCCTGGCAGTTCAATGCTTCCACGCATGCGTCAAAGTCATTCGACGCATGCGAGGGATGGCGGCCGCTCGGACATGTACGGTAAGTCTGTACAGACGACCGAACATGTCCGACGGACAGGATTCCAGCGGGCATGTTTCTATACATGTTTAGAAACATTTGCCCGCTCGAAAACGGTCTGGCGGGCAAATGTACGCTGGAATCCTGTCCACTCGGCTGTACAGACGACCGAACATGTCTGCTGAAACTGGTCCGCGGACCAGTTTCAGCAAACATGTTCGGTCGTGTGTACGGGGCCTTAGAGGCAGCTTTTTTGGGCCCTACAACATTGACAGGGCCCAGGGCAACTTCCCCTTTTACCCTGCCTTAAAGACGGCCCTGATTGGGTGGAGGCAGCAGCTCCTCTATCAACATTATTATATTATGTTTTTTCACCATGTATCTAGCCATTAGGCCACTTGCATTGATCATCACATTAATTGTTTTATTTACACTTGAGTAGCGCAGAGGTACACTTGAGTTTCCTTAAGAATTTGATGGTATTTTGCCCCATCCATTTTCCTTCTATCCTGACAAGTGCTCCAGTCCCTGCTGCAGAGAAACATTCCCATAACAGGATATTACCACCCCCACGCTTTACTGTAGGAATGGTCTTATTTGGGTGGCGAGTTGTATTGGGTTTCCACCAGACATATCGTTTGGTGTTGAGGCCAAATAATTAAATTTTAGTCTCATCTGACTATAACACCCTTTTTCATGTGGCCTCAGAGTCTTCAAGGTGCGTTTTAAAAAAGCTTAATGGTGACTGCTCGTGGCCTTTCTGGAGGAGTGGCTTTTTTCTTGCAATCCTCCCATACAAGCCACATTTGTGGAGAACATGTGATAGGCCCCTTTCACACTGGCGCTCCGATCAGGTCCGCCTGTCAGTTTTTCAGGCGGACCTGATCGGACGCTCCTTTTAGCCCTATGGAGCAGCGGATGTCAGACTTAACATGTCCGCTGACACCCACTAGTATCTGATCCGATCCTGTCTGTGAAATCTAGATGGATGGAGACCTCATTTTTCATCCGTCTGGAGGATCAGATCGGATGAAAACAGACAGGTGGTCCGTTTTCATCCAATCTCCCATAGAGGAGAGCGGATATCTGACAGATTCGTCTCAGCACAGTGGGCGGAGACGAACCTGTCATCTGCCTGCTCAGCAACGGAGTCCATCAGGTGGAAAGCACATGTGAAAGAACCCTAAGGGTCCTTTCACACGTGCGAACCATTTTTTAGATCAGTTTTTTATCATCAGTTTTTTCATCAGTTTTTCATCCGTTTTTTTTTTTGTTCCAACTTTATTTTTATTACATATTTTGATGAAAAACGGATGTTAGCGGATCGGATGTTAAATGGATCGTCCGCTAACATCCGGTTTTCGTCCGTTCCGTTTTTTTGACGGAAAAAAAATAGGGTTTTCTTCCATTCAAAAAAACGGAGCTTAAGGGTCCTTTCACACGTGCGGACCGTTCGTCCGTTTTTTCATACGTCAGTTTACGGACTGCAATGCTTTCCAATGGGATAGCGTACGTTAGCGGATGAGCATCCGCTAACGTCCGTTAACATCCGTCTCCGTTAAGCTCTGTTTTTTTTAACGGAAGAAAACCCTATTTTTCTTCCGTCAAAAAAACGGAACGGACGAAAAACGGATGTTAGCGGACGATCCATTTAACATCCGATCCGCTAACATCTGTTTTTCATCAAAATGTGTAATAAAAATAAAGTTCATAAAAAAAAAAAAAAAAGGATGAAAAACGGATGAAAAACGGATGAAAACGGATGAAAAACGGATGACAACTGATGAAAAACGGATGAAAAGACAGATGAAAAACGGATGTAAAACGGATGAAAAACGGATGACAACTGATGAAAAACAGATGACAAACTGATGAAAAACGGATCAACTGATGATAAAAAACTGATCTAAAAAACGTTCCGCACGTGTGAAAGGACCCTAACGGAGACGGATGTTAACGGACGTTAGTGGATGCTCATCCGCTAACGTACACTATCCCATTGGAAAGCATTGCAGTCCGTAAAAGGACGTATGAAAAAACGGACGAACGGTCCGCATGTGTGAAATGACCCTTATTGTTGTTACATGCACACAATGACCACTCTTTGTCATAAATTCCAACCCATAAATTCCCACCCATAGTTGATTGTTTGCTTCAGTTCCTCTACCAGGGACTGGAATGCTCCAGGAAAGCTCTTTTCATGCTGAGCTAATCAAAATGACCACAGCAGAAAGTCCAATGGCTTTGTGTGCCATTGAGAAGGTGATTAGCTACACCTGATTGAGTTTACAAGTCATTTTTAGGAGGGGAGTAATCCTTTCCATCTCAGTGATTCTGTTTTTATTTTATTTTTTCTGACATGGTGTTATATCTTTTACTTGAGTGTTATACGTTGCATTGCGTAAATATAACTGGATCAAACAACAAAGGTGTCTGTCTTCATTTCAAGCTGCAAAGAATCACAATTTGATTGTTTTAAAGGGGAGCGATTCTTTTCTACACTCACTTTATGTGTATACGTGGCAGGAATGGGTTAAACTGCAAATGTCAGTGCTGCTGTAGTAGGTTTTATACATCTAAGGCCCCGTACACACCATAGAATCCATCCGCAGATAAATCCCAGCGAATGGGTTTCAGCGGATAGATCCTATGGTGTGTACACGCCAGCGGATCTTTATCCACGGATATATCTCCCCTGGGATGGATTCCAGCAGATCGAATATTTGCTGACATGCAGAACATATCCATCTGCTGGAGTCCATCCCAACGGATGGATCCGCTGGTCTGTACAGACTCACCGGATCCATCCGTCCGAAGGGATCCCCCGCAAGCGTCGTAATGATTCGACGCATGCGTGGAATTCCTTATATGACAGCGTCGCGCACGTCGCCGGGTCATAATTGCGGCGACGGCGCGACACGTCATCGCCAGAGGATTTCGGCGCGGATTTCAATGCGATGGTGTGTACACGCCATCGCATAGAAATCCGCGGAAATCCTCGAGAGGATTTATCCGCGGAAACGGTCCGCTGGACCGTATTCGCGGATAAATTCTCCCGTGTGTATGGGGCCTTAGGCTGCGTACACACGGTTGGTCCAAACCGATAAAAACGGCCTTAAGTCCAGTTTCATCGGTCAAATCCGACCGTGTGTACGACCCATCGGTCCGTTGTCCTTCGGTCCAAAATTTTAAAACATGCTTTAAAAATCGAACCGATGGACCGCTGCCCGATCGGTCCAAACCGATGGTTAGTACAGAAAGCATCGGTTCAAAACCCGCGCATGCTCAGAATCAAGTCGACGCATGCTTGGAAGCATTGAACTTTGTTTTATTCAGCACGTCGTGTGTTTGAAGTCACCACGTTCTGACCCGATTGGATTTTGGAACGATGGTGTGTACGCACATCAGACCATCAGGCCACTTCAGCGGTGAACCGATGAAAACGGTCTGTCGAACCATTCTCATCGGTTTGGAATGACCGTGTGTACGCGGCCTTACAGATGCACCACTTCACAGGCAGTTTGAGGGCATCCCCCAGGTATGTTATTTAAAAAAGTGTATTGCATTTTTAATGTTTCACTTTAAAGTGGAGGTTCACCCTATAAAAAATTTCTAACACTGCATCCAGCCCAGTTGTGCATATAAAATGACACTGACCTTTTTTTTTTTTTCCGTAGATAGCGTTTAGCCGTGGAATTCACCGCAGGAGTGGGCGTTCCTATTGACATGCCAATTGATTGACATGCTAAACGACGGCGCACACAGCGCCTCACAACTTCCCAATTGGCATGTCAATAGGAACGCCCACTCCCGCGGGATTCCCTACCCGGAAGCCGCGGTGAATTCCACGGCTAAACGCTATCTACGAAAAAATAAAAAAAAAGGTCAGTGTCATTTTATATGCACAACTGGGCTGGATGCAGTGTTAGAAATTTTTTATAGGGTGAACCTCCACTTTAAGCATTATTAGTCTTTGATCATATATACATACATACACACACACACATATATATATATATATATATATATATATATATATATTTTTATATATATATATATATATATATATACACACACTGTGAGGGGGTTATCTTGGCAGCATGTGTGGGTGACCCCCTGGATGGGTTCACTACCAGTGGCGGCTGGTGCTCCAAATTTTTGGGGGTCGCAAAAACAAACTGAAAAAAAAAAACATAAATTGCAGCCACTGTGCCCATCAAACGCAGCCACTGTGCCCATAAATTGTCACCACTGTGCCATCAAACGCAGCTACTGTACCCATCAATTGCTGCCAGTGTGCCCATTAACTGTCAACACTGTGCCCATCAAATGCTGCCACTGTGTTTCCCCCACCCGCCCAGCACTTACCTTGTCTCGGTGGGGCAACGGGTCACGGCGATGTCCTCCACGCTCCTCGATGTCTTCTCCCATCCTCTCTTCCTGTCCTCTGCTATGATTGGATGCCTGATAGGCGGCGTCCAATCACAGCACCTGTCATGTAAACCAATCAGGTGACAGGTAACAAACCCAAGCACCTGATTGGCTGAGAGGCAGTTCAGTGTTAGGAAAGCAAAGAATATTCGCTTTCCTAACACAACGCTGAGTGAACAGAGAGGGCCCAGCATGGCGCCCGCTGTTCACCTTTTTGGATGCTTATTAGAGCCTTTGGCTCTAATCAAGTTCTTCCAAAAAATACCCCGCCGTTGTAATTCAGGTGCCTGGCGCCCAAAAAGAGGGCGGGCACATGAATAGGGGGTGGCAGCGGCGACCATAGATTTTTGCATTGCATGAATATATCCATCTATAGTGAGAGAGAGGTGTCAGGAAATAGGGGGCGGCACCCGTGCGCCATTTATGGACACACTGACACTGTTCACTACACAAAATTTAGGCACAGCAAACAACAGTGAAGGTGAAAAAACAAAGGTGTGGTTTATTTACACTATTTACAAAGATCCAAAAACAGCAAAACAAAAAGAAACATGAAAAGAAATCTTTGCCAACGTGGCCACTTACTAGATACACAGGTTTCCCTGGCTATCAGCTGGGTACAGCCTTGTGGTGTCCCAGCACCTATCTCCCTGTTAAACTACCATTTAGGGACAACCCCCTTCCCAAAAATCAGCTTGTGCTGTAACAAATCATAGCACAGTGATTGGACACAAGAGGTGGGATTTACGATTTCTCCAATCACAAGCAGGGGGCGGGGGTTGTGCTCCTCCAGGCATTCCCGGCCAGGACAAGTACTGTCATTGAGTAAAGCAGTGATGTGGCGGCCTTTTTTGGGGGCATCAAATTGGCCTGGGGGGGGGGGTGGCTGTGTCAGTTTCATTCTGGGACACTGTATTGTCCTGGAATGAAGGTGTCTGGGACAGATCTGCAAAATGCGGGACTGTCCCGGGCAATTCGGCACACGTGGTTACCCTACCGCACAGACAGGTATCACACTCCCCAGTCTAACCAGGCACAAAACTGGTTCCAGGATGGAGCAATTCCCTTTGCATGCTGGGAGTTTTTGTAGAGGCCTTAATGAGCCAACGTAATTCAGCTGGGCTCATTACCTCTACCCCTGCAGGACTCTCAGCACTTCCCTCTAGTGCAGGGGTCTCCAAACTTTCTAAACAAAGGGCCAGTTTAATATCCTTAAGACTTTAGGAGGGCCAGACTGTGGCCATTGGAAGTAGAAAAGGTCCTGACATCAGTGGTAAAAAAACAATGCCCCATCTTTAGTGTCAGTGGGAGAAATTGTGCCCCATCATTGGTATCATTGGGAGAAATTGGGCCCCATCATTGGTGTCATTGGGCCCTAATGTTGGCATCATTGGGAGAAATTGTGACCTTTTATTGGTGTCATTGGGAGGAATTGTGCCTCGAGGGCCAGATAAAAGCAGGCAACGGACCACATCTGGCCCCCGGGCCGCAGTTTGGAGACCACTGCTCTAGTGGTACAAATTGGCATAAAGCCTGAATCTGGGACACAAATATTTGCCATCCTGGATGCAACCAGGCGATTTTACCTGCCTGCTGTCACAATATATATATGTCACAATATATATATATATATATATATATATATATATATATATATATATTCCCATTGATAGCACAGGCTGTGCACACTCCCCAATGCCATTGTCTTGCTATCCCTTGCTAATTAGCCTAGAAAAAGGCCATTACTGATTTCTAAAATTCGGCTTCCATTGACTTCAGTGGAGTTTGGATTCGGCACCTGAACATGAGAAAAATTTGGAGAACCCGTACCGAACCCAACCTAGGTATGTTCTGCATAGCATGGCACTAGTATAAGCCTATACCACTAACATGCTCATACAATAGTCTCTAGAAATGATGGGGAAATGTATACTGGAACTATGGGAAAATATATACAGCATACACTGTATATAGGAGGTATGTGAGATACCCCCAGCTGTGTGGTGGGTTATTAGGTAAACACTATATATATATATATATATATATATATATATATATATATATATATATATACAGTAGGGATCGAAAGTTTGGGCACCCCAGGTAAAAATTTGTATTAATGTGCATAACGAAGCCAATGAAAGATGGAAAAATCTCCAAAAGGCATCAAATTACAGATTAGACATTCTTATAATATGTCAAAAAAAGTTAGATTTTATTTCCATCATTTACACTTTCAAAATTACAGAAAATAAAAAAATGGGGTCTGCAAAAGTTTGGGCACCCTGCAGAATTTATAGCATGCACTGCCCTCTTTGCCAGTTTCATGGATTGTTCTCAATCATCGTCTGGGAAGAACAGGTGATGTCAATCTCAAAGGTTTTAAATGCCCAGACTCATCTGACCTTGTCCCAACAATCAGCACCATGGGTTCTTCTAAGCAGTTGTCTAGAAAACTGAAAGTGAAAATAGTTGACGCTCACAATGCTGGAGAAGGCTATAAGAAGATAGCAAAGCGTTTTCAGATGTCAATATCCTCTGTTCGGAATGTAATTAAGAAATGGCAGTCATCAGGAACAGTGGAAGCTAAAGCAAGATCTGGAAGACCAAGAAAAATATCAGACAGAACAGCTCGCAGGATTGTGAGAAAAGCAATTCAAAACCCACGTTTGACTGCACGATCCCTCCAGAAAGATCTGGCAGACACTGGAGTTGTGGTACACTATTCCACTATAAAGAGATACTTGTACAAATATGGTCTTCATGGAAGAGTCATCAGAAGAAAACCTCTTCTACGTCCTCACCACAAAAATCAGCGTTTGAACTTTGCAAATGAACATATAGACAAGCCTGAGCATTTTGGAAACAAGTTCTGTGGACAATTGAGGTTAAAATAGAACTTTTTGGCTGGAACCAGCAAAGGTACGTTTGGAGAAGAAAGGGCACAGAATTTTATTAAAAGAACCTCTGTCCAACTGTTAAGCATGGGGGTGGATCAATCATGCTTTGGGGTTGTATTGCAGCCAGTGGCACAGGGAACATTTCACGAGTAGAAGGAAAAATGGATTCAATAAAATTTCAGCAAATTTTGGATGGTAACTTGATGCCATCTGTGAAAAAGCTGAAGTTAAAGAGAGGATGGCTTCTACAAATGGATAATGATCCTAAACACACCTCAAAATCCATGGGGGATTACATCAAGAGGCGTAAACTGAAGGTTTTGCCATGGCCTTCACAATCTCCTGACCTCAACATAATTGAAAATCTATGGATGGACCTTAAAAAAGCAGTGCGTGACAGACAGCCCAGAAATCTCAAAGAACTGGAAGACTTTTGTAAGGAAGAATGGGCAAAGATACCTCAAACAAGAATTGAAAGACTCTTGGCTGGCTACAAAAAGCGTTTACAAGCTGTGATACTTGCCAAAGGGGGCAGTACAAGATATTAACTCTGCAGGGTGCCCAAACTTTTGCAGACGCCATTTTTTGTTTTTTGTAATTTTGAAAGTGTAAATGATGGAAGTAAAATCTAACTTTTTTTGACATATTATAAGAATGTCTAATCTGTAATTTGATGCCTTTTGGAGATTTTTCCTTCTTTCGTTATGCACATTAATACATATTTTTACCTGGGGTGCCCAAACTTTCGATCCCCACTGTATATAGAGAGAGAGAGAGAGAGAGATATAATGAGTTACTTCAGAACACATCCTCCTTTTACACAATAAGGCTTTATAAACATGTAATGCATGTATTATTCACAGGTTGTTCTGCCGGTTCTGCCGCACTTGTGGTGACAAGGAAATCTGGATGACTGCACACTTCTCTATTGATCTTGGCTCTGCCATGCGGAAGAAAAATAATGTCAAAAGGTGGAACTGGCACAGATCAGCGGGAGTGCAGTGAGTCTAAAGAAGCCATAATGCCATAAAAGTCGTTCCAAGGGAACTTGCATTTTAAAATTGAGGAATAAACATAAATTTAGCTACCAATGCCGCAAAATACAGCTTATGAACGACAGATGTAGTATTACAAATGCAAAATGAATTAATGAACGCTTAAAAAAAGAAAGAAAAATAAAGTTCAATCTGTTTATAGTTCTCCTTCCCTGGTTCCTCCTTTACCCCGTCATCAACATGTCAATTACATTTTTAATTAAATCTATTTCATTTTTTTTACACACCTTATTTTAGACTCCTTGGCCCGGATTCAGAAAGATGAGCGCATCTTTCTGCGGGCGTAACGTATCTCAGATACGTTACACCGTCGTAACTTTGGGCGCAAGTTCCGTATGCAGAAAGAACTTGCGCCCTTAGTTACGGCGGTGTAACGTATGTGTTGCGGCATAAGCCCACCTAATTCAAATGGAGATGTTGGGGGCGTGTTGTATTTAAATTTCACTTGACCCCGCGTTTTGAACGTTTTTTTTGAACGGCGCATGCGCCGTCCGTAAAATATCCCAGTGCGCATGCTCCAAATGACGTTGGCAAATCGTCATGCTTTCGACGTGAACGTAAATTACGTCCAGCCCTATTCGCGAACGACTTACGCAAACAACGTAAAAATTTAAAATTTCGTCGCGGGAACGACGGCCATACTTAACATTAGCTATGCCTCATATAGCAGGGGTAACTATACGCCGGAAAAAGCCGAACGCAAACGACGTAAAAAAAAAGCGCCGGGCGGTCGTTCGTTTCTGAATCGGCGTAAATACTAATTTACATATTCCTCGCGTAAACAATTGGAAGCGCCACCTAGCGGCCAGCCAGAAAATGCAGCCTAAGATACGACGGTGTAAGACACTTACACCTGTCGGATCTTAGGGATATCTATGCGTAACTGATTCTCTGAATCAGGCGCATAGATACGACCGACCACTCTCAGAGATACGACGGCGTATAAGGAGATACGCCGTCGTATCTCTTTTCTGAATCCGGCCCCTTGATGTCACCACTGGGTCTCTTAACATCTCTATGCAATGCAGACAGACCATTGCTTATTCCTATAAACATCACAGCACCCTGCTAATTACTCCTCCCATGAGCCCTCAGCCCTGATTTAAAGAGGAACTGCGGTCTGCTCACATAATTTGTAATAAAAACATCTTTGCCATTCTGAAGCTTCCCTCCAACCACTTTGCATATTATTTTATATATACTGTGATTCTGTATTTGCCAAATTTGCTGCAGAAATCTCTCTCCACTGAGTCTGGCTGCAGCCATTTTAACTGTGGGCAGTTGAAGCCGCTGCCTGTTCACTTCCTGGATTTACACAGAGGCACACCTCCAGCGCTGCAGCTCTCATTGGCCCTCTTATGACTCATCCCCTATCCTTCCTGGCAAACTCTCACAAGAGAGAGCTGTGCATGATGTCATAAGTAAAGTCCCCAGGTTTACATGTACCTACAAGTAAGCCTAAAATAAAGCTTGCCTGTAGGTACAGTAAATATGTCCTAAACCAGCATTGTTTACTATAGTAGCAGCCGATGCCATTGCTGGCGCATGAGCACTGCGCTCTTAATAAAATGGCCCGCTGTCTATAGAGAGTGAGCCATGCCGTGGCTGTGACTCTTGTAGGTGGCTCAGCCAGTCAAACAGCTCAAGCCCGCAAACCTGGAAGGAAGATCGGGTGAACATGGAAGCCAGGGAGCCATGACAGCGCGTCGCTGGGGGGCTTCAGTTCTAAGGTCTTTCATGATGTGCTAGTATGCGATGCATACTAGCACATTATGCTATTATCCTGCAGGGGCCCAATTTTTTTTGCAGTTTACTGCCATATTAACTCTTGCTATAAATGTAGGTTGGAGTTATCTCTTGGTTTAAAAGGTAGGTTGGAGTTATCTCTTGGTTTAAAAGGTAGGTTGGAGTTATCTCTTGGTATAAAAGGTAGGTTGGAGTTATCTCTTGGTATAAAAGGTAGGTTGGAGTTATCTCTTGGTATAAAAGGTAGGTTGGAGTTATCTCTTGGTATAAAAGGTAGGTTGGAGTTATCTCTTGGTATAAAAGGTAGGTTGGAGTTATCTCTTGGTATAAAAGGTAGGTTGGAGTTATCTCTTGGTATAAAAAGGTAGGTTGGAGTTATCTCTTGGTATAAAAGTTAGGTTGGAGTTATCTATTCGTATAAAAGGTAGGTTGGAGTTATCTCTTGGTATAAAAAGGTAGGTTGGAGTTATCTCTTGGTATAAAAGTTAGGTTGGAGTTATCTATTCGTATAAAAGGTAGGTTGGAGTTATCTCTTGGTATAAAAAGGTAGGTTGGAGTTATCTCTTGGTATAAAAGTTAGGTTGGAGTTATCTATTCGTATAAAAGGTAGGTTGGAGTTATCTCTTGGTATAAAAGGTAGGTTGGAGTTATCTCTTCGTATAAAAGTTAGGTTGGAGTTATCTATTCGTATAAAAGGTAGGTTGGAGTTATCTCTTGGTATAAAAGGTAGGTTGGAGTTACCTCTTGGTATAAAAGGTAGGTTGGAGTTATCTCTTGGTATAAAAGGTAGGTTGGAGTTATCTCTTGCTATAAAGGTAGGTTGGAGTTATCTATTCGTATAAAAGGTAGGTTGGAGTTATCTCTTGGTATAAAAGGTAGGTTGGAGTTATCTCTTCGTATAAAAGTTAGGTTGGAGTTATCTATTCGTATAAAAGGTAGGTTGGAGTTATCTCTTGGTATAAAAGGTAGGTTGGAGTTACCTCTTGGTATAAAAGGTAGGTTGGAGTTATCTCTTGGTATAAAAGGTAGGTTGGAGTTATCTATTGGTATAAAAAGGTAGGTTGGAGTTATCTCTTGGTATAAAAGTTAGGTTGGAGTTATCTATTCGTATAAAAGGTAGGTTGGAGTTATCTCTTGGTATAAAAAGGTAGGTTGGAGTTATCTCTTGGTATAAAGGTAGGTTAGAGTTATCTCTTGGTATAAAAGGTAGGTTGGAGTTATCTATTAGTATAAAAGGTAGGTTGGAGTTATCTCTTGGTATAAAAGGTAGGTTGGAGTTATCTCTTGCTATAAAGGTAGGTTGGAGTTATCTCTTGGTATAAAAGGTAGGTCGGAGTTATCTCCTGGTATAAAAGGTAGGTTGGAGTTATCTCTTGGTATAAAAGGTAGGTTGGAGTTATCTCTTGGTATAAAAGGTAGGTTGGAGTTATCTCTTGGTATAAAAGGTAGGTTGGAGTTATCTCTTGGTATAAAAGGTAGTTTGGAGTTATCTCTTGCTATAAAGGTAGGTTGGAGTTATCTCTTGGTATAAAAGGTAGGTTGGAGTTATCTCTTGGTATAAAAGGTAGGTTGGAGTTATCTCCTGGTATAAAAGGTAGGTTGGAGTTATCTCTTGGTATAAAAGGTAGGTTGGAGTTATCTCTTGGTATAAAAGGTAGGTTGGAGTTATCTCTTGGTATAAAAGGTAGGTTGGAGTTATCTCTTGGTATAAAAGGTAGGTTGGAGTTATCTCCTGGTATAAAAGGTAGGTTGGAGTTATCTCTTGGTATAAAAGGTAGGTTGGAGTTATCTCTTGGTATAAAAAGGTAGGTTGGAGTTATCTCTTGGTATAAAAGGTAGGTTGGAGTTATCTCTTGGTATAAAAAGGTAGGATGGAGTTATCTATTGGTATAAAAGGTAGGTTGGAGTTATCTCTTGGTATAAAAAGGTAGGTTGGAGTTATCTCTTGGTATAAAAGGTAGGTTGGAGTTATCTCTTGGTATAAAAGGTAGGTTGGAGTTATCTCTTAGTATAAAAGGTAGGATGGAGTTAACTATATGGGCCCGGATTCACAAAGCACTTACGCCGACGTATCTTGAGATACGCCGTGTAAGTGTAACTATACGCCGTCGTATCTGTGCGCCGTGCCCACAGAACTAGATACGCCTGAAAATAGGCTTCCTACGACCAACGTAACTTTCCTACGCCGGCGTATCGTAGGCGCATATTTACGCTGGGTGCATTTTCCGCTCCCATTGATTTTCTATGCACATATGCAAATGAGGTAGATACGCCGATTCACGAACGTAGTTGCGCCCGGCGCATAATATACGCGGTTTGCGTAAGTCGTACGTCCGGAGTAAAGTCATTCCCCATATAGGAGGCGCAACTCATGCAAAGGTATGGACCAGGGAACACAAGCCGTCGTATCTTTTGTCGTTAACGTTGTACGTGAATATGGCTGGGCGTAGGTTACGTTCACGTCGTAGGCAGTGATTCGACATATCTTAGGCGTTGTTACGATGTGATTCTGAGCATGCGCACTGGGATGCGGCCACGGGACGGCACATGCGCCGTACGTTATTTGTATCTTTATGACGCTCAGTCCATCATTTGCATGGGGTCACGCCTCATTAGCATGGCAAACGCCCACCACTTCCACCAACGCTGGCTTACGCCGAGGAAACCCAGCGTAGATTTGGGAGCGAGTGCTTTGTGAATACTGTGCTTGCCTCTGTGCACTGCGCCGGCGTAGCATATATTAGATACGCTACGCCGGCATAAATATGCGCCGATGTATGTGAATCCGGGCCAAGTTTGTTATTTTAATAAAAATAAAAAATAAAAACTAGGCTTTACAATCACTTGAAAAGATAGATTTGATAAGCAGCAGTACAATGATTGTGTGACAAAAAAAATTGCAACTGCCACCATGTTATTTTTTTCAGGGTCTCTACTTTTGGAAAATATGGAATGTTTGGGGGTTTCAAGTAATCTTCAGGCCAAAGGCTACATTCACGTCGGCAAAGATGGGTAAAGATGAAAGCGCCAGGGAGCCATGACAGTGCACCACTGGAGGTCTTCAGTTCTAAGGTAAGTCTTTCATAATGTGATGGTATGCGATGCATACTAGCACATTATGTTATTACCCTGCAGGGGCCCAGTTTTTTTCCTGCAATTTACTATACATTAACTCTTGGCATAAAGGTAGGTTGGAGTTATCTCTTGCTATAAAGGTAGGTTGGCGCTATTTTTTGCTATAAAGGTAGGTTGGAGTTAACTACATGTTTGTTATTTTAATTAAAAAAAAAAAACTAGTCTTTACAATCACTTGTGTAGCACCATCTATTGTTCTAGAAGTGATAGTGTTGTTTTTTTGGTAGAGTAGGTACATTTTCAGGCTTGGTTGGTAGCCAAGCCTGGGTGTGTTTTGATCTGGGTTGGGAGTAACTCAGAGCAGAGCTGGTGACTCACAGGCAGCATCACCAAGACCTCCCTCTTCTTTCTAGAATATTCTAGTATTTTCTTAAAAGGAAAATAGAGAAGAGAAAAAGGTGGAGCTGCCTGTAGTATTCTGAGTATCCCTGACCAATCCCCAACTTGGATTTGCAGGGGGCAGGCCTCCTCAAATACCTTGGGCTCGGGTGCGGACAGAGACGTATTTTATTCTACATAAAATAACAAACACGTAGTTAATTCCAACCTACCTTTTATACCAAGAGATAACTCCAACCTACCTTTATAGCAAGAGATAACTCCAACCTACCTTTTATACCAAGAGATAACTCCAACCTACCTTTATAGCAAGAGATAACTCCAACCTACCTTTATAGCAAGAGATAACGACACATGAAGGTGTCCTGGACAGGTGGCACAGGATCACGGAGAAGACAGCAGGAGAGCACTGCCAAGAAAAGTCTCCAAGGAGGAACAACAGGACACAACCAGGAGAGGACTGGGGAGGCACACCTGAGAGGACGGGGAGATTGCAGAGCCAGTGGAGTGGACTGTAGTGGCACGGGCAGTGAAGAATAGGGTGACCACGTGTCCCGGATTGCCCGGGACAGTCCCGCATTTTGCAGGTCTGTCCGGGTACCTTTATTCAAGGACAATACAGTGTCCCGGAATGAAACTGACACAGCTACCCGCCAGCTACCCGGCGTGCCAATCTGATGCCCCCAAAAAAGGCTGCCACATCACCGCTTTACTTACTGACAGCACTTGCCCTGGCCAGGAATGCCTGGAGGAGCACAATCCCTGCCCCCTGCTTGTGATTGGAGAAATCATAAATCCCGCCTCTTGTGTCCAATCACTGTGCTGTGATTCGTTACAGCACAAGCTGATTTTTGGAAAGGGGGGGGGGGGTGTCCCTGAATGGTAGTTTGGAAATGTGGTCACCCTAGTGAAGAAAGGCAGCTGTAGCCAGGAGGACTGGCAGTGCCCGAAGAGGTGGTACTGGGCGCAGTAGCCACAAGAACAGCTAGCACTGTGACTTTCTACATTTTTGCTGCACTAAAGGGGCCCACAGTCCCTGCCTGCAAAGGGCATTCACTTTAGCCCTGGCTGAGCCAGTGTCAAGCCTGCAAATCAGTTCTAGCTGGTCCTGGAAGATCAAGCAAGTGATGTGCTGGAGGTGTTGAGGAGAGATAGTCTGCAAGTAGGTGTTGTGCTGTAGCTGAAGTGTGGAGGTGTATATACATTGTGCTTCAATCAAGTGGGCATCCCATACTCCCTTGCCCTATCCAGGTTTAATACCCCCTCAATAAAAATAAAAAACAAAATGCAAGGCCTGGTTTTCTGCCTAAGGGTGAGAACTAGGGTTGTCCTGATACCGATACCAGTATCAGTATCGGGACCGATACCGAGTATTTGCGGGAGTACTTTTACTCCCGCAAATACCTCCGATACCTAAATAGAATACTTGCCCCCCCCAGCCACCCACCCCCGCCGCCGCAACGAATGCCGCCGCCGACCCCGTCGCATAACGCAACAACGCCGCCGCCGCATGGGTTAAACAGCGTGCGGGGAATATCACAGCTTTCATTTGAATAGCTCTAGTATTTCCCGCCGCGTATAGACACTCCCCCTTGCTCGGGATCTGTCCAATCCCGAGCAAGGGGGAGTGTCTATACGCGGCGCAGCGGGGAATACTACAGCTATTCAAATTAAAGCTGTGATGTTCCCCGCACGCTGTTTAACCCATGCGGCGGCGGCATCTAGGTATGGGGGGACATGGCTGGATATAGGGGGGACATGGCTGGATATGGGGGGGGGCATGGCTGCATATAGGGGGGACATGGCTGGATACAGGGGGGACATGGCTGGATTTATGGGGGACATGGCTGGATATAGGGGGGACATGGCTGCATATGTGGGGGGACATGGCTGCATTTGTGGGGGGACATGGCTGCATCTGTGGGGGGACATGGCTGCATTTGGGGACACATTTAAAAAAAAGTATCGGTATTCGGTATCGGCGAGTACTTGAAAAAAAGTATCGGTACTTGTACTCGGTCCTAAAAAAGTGGGACAACCCTAGTAAGAACTATGTGCATGGCTGGACAGGGTAATATACGCTCAAAAAGATAGATTTGATAAGCAGAAGCACAATGATTGTGTGACTAAAAAAAAAAAAAAATGTCAAGTGCCACCATGTTATTCTCTGCTCTTGGAAAATATGGGGGTTTCAAGTAATCTTCAGACCTAAGGCTACATTCACACCAGCGATTAAGGCCAGTGTGAATTGTAGCGGCAGGAATCTTCTGATTCTTGCTGCGGCTCTCATTGTCCAGCAGTGACCACTGCAGGTAATTGCTAGCTTGCAGAGAGCTGCAAATAGCTGCAGCCACCGGCGACCTGTCATTATAGTGAACGGGACCAGCGGCCGCACCTAGCCGCTGAGAGCTGCTGCTACAATTTTCAGCGGGTTTAATCGCTGGTTTGAAAGTAGCGTAAGAGGTGAATTTTATCAAGCATGTGTAGCACCCTGGTGTTTAGTCGGGGTTGCTCCTAAATGTACCTGCCAGGTGTAGTTACCTTGGCTTATTGTTAGGCATCAATTGAGTTCACCCTAAGGCCCCTTTCACACTGGGACGGGGGTGGTGGTGGCACTATTTTTAGCGGCACTTTACCGCCAAATTTCGCAGCGCTATTCGGCCGCTAGCGGGGCGCTAGTGGCTGAGAAAGGGTTAAAAACCACCGCAAAGCCGCGGTGCCCCATTGATTTCAATAGGCAGGAGTGGTGGAGGAGCGGTATACACACCGCTCCAAAGACGCAGCTAGCAGGACTTTTTTTACCGTCCTGCTAGCGCACCGCTCTCCAGTGTGAAAGCCCTCTGGGCTTTCACATTGGAGACACAGCAGTGGGTGTTTAGGGTCGGTTTGCAGGCACTCTTTTTAGCGCAATAGCACCTGCAAAACGACCCAGTGTGAAAGGGGTCTAAGTCTGGAATTGATGCACTTCTCTTTTCTGCCGCTAGGTGGCCGGGTACCTGGTGGCATTAGATAAGACAAGGGCAAAGCAAGGACAGGTTAGGAGTGTATGGGGTATCTCAGCCAATGGGCAGGGGGTTTTCTTAAAGTGGAGGTTCACCCAAAAAATACATTTTTACATTCAGCCGAGTTGTCCTAATGACAATCGGCTGTTTTTTTTGTTTTTTTTCCGTACATACCGTATTTTCACCGCCGCTTCCGGGTATGTCTTCTGCGGGACTGGGCGTTCCTATCTGATTGACAGGCTTCCGACCGCCGCATACTACGCGTCACGAGTGGCCAAAAGAAGCTGAACGTCGGTGCGCAGGCGGCGTATAGAACCGCACCGATGTTCGGCTTCTTTCGGCAACTCGTGATGCGCTGTATGCGACGGTCGGAAGCCGGTCAATCAGATAGGAACGCCCAGTCCCGCAGAAGACATTCCCGGAAGCGGCGGTGAAATACGGTATGCACGGGAAAAAAAAAAAAAAAACAGCCGATTGTCATTAGGACAACTCGGCTGAATGTAATGTTAAAACTTAATTTTAGGGTGAACCCCTGCTTTAAATCCCTTGGCCTGCTGGGAGAACCTATATATTTGGGTAGAGTCAGGTGATCCTGGTTCTGTGCCACCTGGATGGCTGTCTGGGTTGACATGTGTTGTGCTGCCTGGGCTGCTAGGCTGGAGTTTGGGCCCATACCAGGCACATCTGGCTGCCAGGCTGTCTGAGGGCCTATCCAGAAGCAAGACCACGGGACCAGGGACCACCGTGAGCAGCTGAAGCAAGTACCGGGGCAGTATTCTCACAGAACGGCACTATGAAGAATCATGAAACTTCAGCAGGTGTCAAGCCAGGGACCCAGCCAGCGGAGGTGACGCTTGCAAAGCAGCCTTGTGTGCCAAGCCAGGGACCGAGCCGGTCAGTGGGGTGAGGTTTGAGAAGTACCTGGAGTGCCAAGCTAAGGACCCAGCAGAGACGCGGGGTGACGCTTGAAGAAGATACTACAGCAGGCGTTCTCAACCTTTTAACCTAGGTCCTAGAGGAACCCCAAAAATAATTTTCATGTCTCAAGGAACCCTTACTAAAACCAATTAATCAGTGCTCAATAGGAACAATTCTCCTTATATTGGTGGTCAATAGGAAGAATGTCCTCCTTAACCACTTGCTTGCCGTTTGCCAGTGTAATTTACACAGTAATCAGTGCATTTTTATAGCGCTGATCGCTGTATAAATGACAATGGTCCCAAAATAGTGTCAAAAGTGTTCGCCACATAATCGCAGTCGCTGATCGGCGCCATTACTAGTAAAAAAAAAAAATGGCAGAAAATTATCCCCTTTTTTGTAGACGCTATAACTTTTGCGCAAACCAATCAATATATGCTTACTAATGGAGGGTTGGTAGTAAAAAAAGGCCGTCTGTTTGAACCACCCCCACTGCGCTCAGCTGGACAAATTATATATAAATATAGTGATCAGTAGCTGCTGCTCTAAATGAACAGATATGAAAAATTATATACGTGTAGTGACACCTAATGTTGAACAATGTGTCAAAAGTTGTATAAAGCAGCACTTAAATACATAAATAAATAAATAAACTCATTCACATATAATTTAAACTAAATAAATACATAAGTGATTGACCACCCAATATGTGAAATAAACAGTGCAAATAAAAATGCAAAAAATATGACAGTAAATTTCCAATCCGTGAATACGATGAATGTGTATTAAATAAAAGTTCATAAGTGACGACTCTTTCCAGAATCTTCAGATGCTCTTCCACCACACCAATGTGTTAAAGTGACTCCACCACCCTTAAGAAATGCGCACTCACCGCAACCATAGGCCTCACACTCTCGTGTTTTGGCAGATAAGCTTATACAGGATCACTTAGATCAAACAATGGAAATCCGTATCTGTGCAGTGAACTCCAAGAAGGTTGCCACATAGATGATGAAAGAAAATGTACAATAGTGTGATACCGCAAAGCAACTTTAATAAAACACCATAAAAATCTTCCAAAGAATGCACTCACAAACAATCTCTTTAAATCACGCGGTGAAAAAGACTCCAAATAAACCAAAGTGGTGTACAAAGAAAACGACTTCTCCAGATGCACAAGTGGTCACGGCGGACCCACGAGCAGCCCAGAGGTACTCACATACTTCAGGATCGAAAGTGGAAGTGACCTAGTGACCACGCCCCGACATGTTTCGTCACGTGGACTTAGACTAAGTCCACGTGACGAAACATGTCGGGGCGTGGTCACTAGGTCACTTCCACTTTCGATCCTGAAGTATTTGGATGTGGGACGGTTTGAGCTACAACAGGCACCATTTACAGCAATTGCTCCAGTACACTACTAAGGGCTGTGAGTACCTCTGGGCTGTTCGTGTGTCTGCCGTGACCACTTGTGCATCTGGAGAAGTCATTTTCTTTGTACAACACTTTGGTTTATTTGGAGTCTTTTTCACCGTGTGATTTAAAGAGATTGTTTGTGAGTGCATTCTTTGGAAGATTTTTATGGTGTTTTATTAAAGTTGCTTTGCGGTATCACACTATTGTACATTTTCACTGCAGTTCACTGCACAGATACAGATTTCCATTGTTTGATCTAAGTGATCCTGTTTAAGCTTATCTGCCAAAACACGAGAGTGTGAGGCCTATGGTTGCGGTGAGTGCGCATTTCTTAAGGGTGGTGGAGTCACTTTAACACATTGGTGTGGTGGAAGAGCATCTGAAGATTCTGGAAAGAGTCGTCACTTATGAACTTTTATTTAATACACATTCATCGTATTCACGGATTGGAAATTTACTGTCATATTTTATGCATTTTTATTTGCACTGTTTCTTTCACATATTGGGTGGTCAATCACTTACGTATTTATTTTGTTTAAATTATATGTGAATGAGTTTATTTATTTATTTATGTATTTAAGCGCTGCTTTATACAACTTTTGACACATTGTTCAACATTAGGTGTCACTGCACGTATATATTTTTTAATGTATGCTTACTGCAATTTTTTTTTACCAAAAATATATAGAAGAATACATATCGGCCTAAACTGAGGAAATTTTTTTAATTATTTTTTATATTTTTGGGGGGGGGGGGGGATAGTTATTATAGCAAAAAGTTAAAAATATTGCTTTTTTTCTAAATTGTCGCTCTTTTTTTGTTTATAGCATAACAAATAAAAAAACGCAGAGGTGATCAAATACCACCAAAAGAAAGCTCTATTTGTGGGGGGGAAAGGGTGTCAATTTTGTTTGGGTGCAACGTCGCACGACCGCACAATTGTCAGTTAAAGCGACGCAGTGCTGAATCACAAAAAATGGCTCGGTCATTGGGCAGCCAAAACCTCCGGGCTGAAGTGGTTAAAGTGGTGCTCAGAATGCCACCCTAAAAATATATTTGGTGTCATGCTGCTGACTTTGCTAAGTGGTACTGAACCTTGAACTCTGTAGGAATCATCAAATAGGTGGTTCATCAGCCACAGCTCAAGGAACCCTTAGAAACCTCTGGAGGAACCCCAGGGTTCCACTGAACCCTGGTTGAGAATGGCTGTACTACAGTGAAGATTGGAGGAGCTCATAGGAATTTGTGTTAGGAACTGTTCTAAGACTGTTGCCATAGGAGACAGCATTCCTACACATGCAGATGTGGCGTCTTGATGGATGTCTTTCCCTGCATGGCTGTCTGCCTGTAGAAGTCTCGGAGTCTGTTAAATTAACCACTTGCTTACTGGGCACTTAAACCCCCCCCCCGCCAAGACTAATTTTCAGCTTTCAGCGCTGATGCACTTTGAATGACAATTACGCGCTCATACAACGCTGTACCCAAATTACATTTTTATATATATTTTTCACACAAATAGAGCTTTCTTTTGGTGGTATTTGATCACCTCTGGGGTTTTTATTTATTGCTAAACAAACAAAAAAAATGGATTTTTTTTTAAATCATTTTTTATATTTTGTTACATTTTTTTGCAAACAGGTAATTTTTCTCCTTCGTTGATATGCGCTCATGAGGCGGCACAGATAGGCTGCACTAATAGGCTGCACTGATAAGGCAGCACTGATGGGCACAGATAGGTGGCACTGGTAGGTGACACTGATGGGCACTGGTAGGTGACACTGATGGGCACTTGTAGGTAGGGTTGCCACCTGTCCAGGACTCACCCGGACAGTTCGGGTTTGGAATCATATGTCCGGGTTTCAGTCCACCTGAAACCCGGGCACATTATTCAGACCATGCTGTGGCTACCCAAGTGACCGAGATAGTCATACGCAAATCTGTTGCCGCTGCGGGTGGCTGTTTGGCATCACTGAAGGGTGGGGCGTGGGGTGATGTCAGCAAGAGCAATTTGGCCACACCCACTGGCGCGCTCTGCGCGCTACATTACTACTCTCCTTGGGGCACCCAAATGTGTCCCCAGGTCTTTTATAATCCTTTAGTGTTTACTGTAAAAAAAATCAATAAAAAAATTGCCCTATGCCGGGTGTTCGGGTTTGGCTTGAAGAAAAGGTGGCAACCCTACACTGGGGGGGGGGGGGCACAAGATTGTACAGCAAGGTGGCAGGGGGCATACAGGGAGGAGAGTCATGAGGACATCATCAGTCATGACATAAGGACAGGCACATTGTTATTTCACCAGGTTGTGTGCCATACCATAACATAACAGCAACCAAAGGGGAGTTATAGTGGCTTGACCTCTTCTTCTGGAATTGCTACTTACTTGGCTATAATTAAATACTTTGAGTCAGTGACCCCCCCCCCCCCCCCCAAACAAAGATGGTTTTTAAAGACTTTTCAAGCCCGTTCCAGGTCAATGACTCATAAAGCCAGAGACTGCTAGGATACTGGCATTTTCAGGAGGAGGTCAGCAATTGAAGCCCTCATATTTCTATTAATATTAAAGGGATATCAATGGATGCCTTTCACACTGGGGTGGTGCGCTGGCGGGGAGGTGAAAAAAAATCCTGTAAGTGGCATCTTTGGAGAGCTACTACTCTCCTTGGGGCACCCAAATGTGTCCTCAGGTCTTTTATAATACTTTAGTGTTTACTGCAAAAAAAAATGCAATAAATAAATTGCCCTATGCCATGAAAGTGTCCGGTTTTGGCTTGAAGAAAAGGTGGCAACCCTACTTGTAGGTGACACTGATGGGCAGCACTGATTAGTGACTTTGAGAGGTGGCACTGTGAGCACTGATAGGTGGCACTGGTAGGTGTCATTGACAGGTGGCAAACATGGGCACAGATGAGCTGTCCGCAGCTCTTCCTGATCATTGTCCCGACAGCTGATCACGTGGTAAGGGGTCAGGACCGACCTCTTACTCCGATCTGTGATCCAGCGAGTCTCATAGACTCGCTGATCACAGAACGAGCAGGGGGAGGCCGCTCGAGCACGGGAGGTCGTCTATTGATGGCCTCTTAGCAATTCAGGTTTGCGCTGTAGCTGTCATTCGACTATAGCGCGGACACCAAGAGGTTAACATTGCAACTACTAAAGGGTGCCCTGGCCCTAACCCTCTCTCCCACAGTTCTGTTCAAGAGAAAATAAAATCTTTTTGCATTCAAGAAGTGTCTGGCGCCCATGAATCTATCTTGCATTACGCCCACCATGCCTTGCAACCCACTCTATATAGAAGGATGTCAGCCAGCTCTTGGCTCTGGAGGTTCTCATTAGACTAAAGGAGGCCTGGGATGTTGCTACACGTGTATCTGGCTCAGACTGGGAAAGGGTAAGAGGGAGCCCAATAGAGGGAGTTATACTTCTGCTGACCCTGATTGGAAATGCTATTGATATGGCTGTCATGGTGATCTGATGGCGTCCGCAGATCCAGAACTAGTATGAGAAGAACTTGTGACTTTCCTCATTTGCAGGCTGGCTCTGGGTCAGGAGTTCACCCGAAAAACAATTTTTAACATTAGATTGAGGCTCGTTTTGTCTAGGGGAATCGGGTGTTTTTTTTTTTTAAATCAAAGCAGTACTTACCGTTTTAGAGAGCGATCTTCTCCGCCGCTTCCGGGTATGGGCTGCGGGACTGGGCGTTCCTATTTGATTGACAGTCTTCCGACAGGCTTCCGACGGTCGCATACATCGCGTCACGAGTAGCCGAACGTCGGTGCGGCTCTATACAGGGCCTGCGCACCGACGTTCGGCTACTTTCGGAAAATCGCGACGCGATGTATGCGACCGTCGGAAGCCTGTCAATCAAATAGGAACGCCCAGTCCCGCAGCCCATACCCGGAAGCGGCGGAGAAGATCGCTCTCTAAAACGGTAAGTACTGCTTTGATTTAAAAAAAAAAACACCCGATTCCCCTTGACAAAACGAGCCTCAATCTAATGTTAAAAATTAAGTTTTTGGGTGAACCTCCACTTTAAGGCAGAAGCAGCCAGACAAATAGCATTTTGTGGAGGTCTCAGGACAGGATTTCACCCATGAGGGGGTTCTGTTGGATCTTTTCTATCTAAATGATAACAATGACGTCAGATTTGCTACAATAATAATACAATTTTATTAATAATAATGATGATGATGATGATGGTGGGTAATAATAATAACACGGTCCCCGGATATTCTCTTCTCGTCTTCTTTATCGATTTCTCCGTCCGTTCAGCGGTGCCTGAATCGATCGCTCGACCATCGGCTTTTCTCTCCTTTGTTTGGATTCCCTTTCTGTCTATTCTTGGAAGCTCGAGGTTCCACTCGTCTCCCCTGGGTGTCTGCTCCGTGATTCCGCGATCTGCTCGCCGCCTTGCCTATCTCGCCCATTGTCTGCTCGCTAAGCTCGGCGCTCCTTTCCCACCGCAGGCGGCTCGATGATCTCGGCCCTCCAATTCCTCCCTCCTCCAGTGCGGGTCCTGAGCTGGCCCCGGCTCGGAGTTCCATTGGCGCCCCTGGGTAGTCTGTCTGGTCGATGATTCGTCGATCGTTCTCTTCAGCCTACCTATGCGATCCATAGTCTGGGGCTCCGATCAGCCGTCTGCCTTATCCGGGGTCCACCTGATTGTCCCTCAGTCGGGGTAACGTGCTCGGTACGTAGCGCCCTGTGTTGATTTCTTCCCCCCGTAGACCCCAGCTTGTCCGCCCCATGTATCGGCGACTGTTTTAGCCCATTTTTTTTTCTCTGCTGTCAATCGCTCGCCGCCTCTTTTCCGACCATCCCACCTCTCCATCCAGCTGCACATTTATACCGTAACTACACCGCCGAGCCCATCTCTATTCATCACGGTCGCCCGCCGTCTATCTCATTCATATCGGCGCTCGGCTGCTTTTCCCTGTCCGCCGTCTCATCCACTGTCTTGCTCGATGCGCTCGGCTTGCTATTAACCTTGACTGCCTAATCCCCCCCCCCCCTATAGTCTGGCGCTCCTCGTTCAACTGATGCTGCCTGCCTATCTTTTCTTATACTGTCTGGCTCGCTGTGATCGGCGCTCCTTTAACGTGGCCTTGCCTATCTCTCCACAGTCTGGCTCAGTGTGATCGGCGATCGCTGCGTCTCTCCTTAGCTGGCGATGAATGGCTGCTGGCGGAGCCGCTAAGAGCCGAGCACCGGAGGCGGGAACCGGGGACAGCGGACCGCGGTGAGAGC
The DNA here is from genome assembly GCF_905171775.1 of Rana temporaria. NCBI lineage: Eukaryota > Metazoa > Chordata > Amphibia > Anura > Ranidae > Rana > Rana temporaria. The sequence goes on from NC_053491.1 coordinate 446,706,081, forward strand.
AGGAGGACCAAACAGCGGGTGAGTGAAGGCCTCTGGTGTGCGTGTGGGTGGCAGGAGTGAGTCCAGAGCCGCCATCTTTACTTTTCCCCCCTCTCCTGCTTGCAGTGGTCGGCTGGAGAACTCCTGTGACTCTGTGTAGGAGGGGGGAGCACCGGGTACAGATGACACCCCACCCGCCGACACAGGATGGGGGACCCCCGACCCACACCCTGAGTCCTATACGGAGTGCAGACCTGGCAACCAATCAGATTCTAGGTTTTGTTTTCAAAGCTTAACTCAGCAAGCTGATGGTAGAATCTGATTGGTTGCCATGCACAGCTGCTCTGGTTGCCATGCACAGCTGCTCTGGTTGCCATGCACAGCTGCTCTGGTTTTGATAGTTTCACCTCAATATAAATTATAGGGACCCTCCATATTCTTAGTCTTGTATACAGGTTCTATCCATTGGGGGGGGGGGGGGCATACAAGTTAGGTCCCCCCAGACTCTGAGTCATATCAATATACAGGGGCCACACAGTGTGTATTATAGGGTCTTCCAGACTGAATCATATCAGTATTTAGGGGCCACACAGTGTATGTTATAGGGACCCTCATACTGAATTATATCTGTATACAGGGGCCACACAGTGTATGTTATAGGGACCCCCAGACTGAATCATATCAATATACAGGGGCCACACTGTGTATGTTATAGGGACCCTCATACTGAATCATATCAGTATTCAGGGGCCACACAGTGTATGTTATAGGGACCCCCAGACTGAATTATATCTGTATTCAGGGGCCACACAGTGTATGTTATAGGGACCCTCAGACTGAATCATATCTGTATACAGGGGCCACACAGTGTATGTTATAGGGACCTCCAGACTGAATCCTGTCAGTATACAGGGGCCACACATTATATGTTATAGGGACTCCGACTGAATCATATCGGTATACAGGGGCCACACAGTGTATGTTATAGGGACCCTCATACTGAATCATATCAGTATTCAGGGGCCACACAGAGTATGTTATAGGGACCCTCAGACTGAATCGTATCGGTATACAGGGGCCACACAGAGTATGTTATAGGGACCCCCGGACTCCAAGTCTTATTATATTGTAGTTAAATATAGGGAAATAAATATATACATTTATACAATATAAGGACCCCTAATGCTCTTAGTCCTCAGTATGCAGGGGGCACACAGTGTATGTTATAGAGACCCCCCAGACTCTGAGTCTTATTATATTGGAGTTACATATAGGCAGACCCTGCATACAGGGTTCAGACATGGGGGGCTGGGGAAAGCATTCAATGTAAGGAGCCCTCAGACTCTGAGTCATATCAGTATACGAGGGGCAAACAATGTATATTATAGAGACCCCAGATTCTGAGTCTTATTATATCTGCTTGTAATAAAATCCGAGCCGCATTGGTTGTTATTACAATAAGCCGACCGTCCGATCTAAAGAACGGTACCAGAATGCTGCTTGCAGCTACAGGCATCACCCGGGTAAAACCCCTCGAAGCAATACCAGGTACGTTTGTGCCCGATACCGATACTTCCAAAAAGTGAATATTGGCCTCACCAATAATCGGTCGACATAGAAGGTACAGTGTATACTATACAACTCCCCTCCCCCCGGTCTGTGAATCATATCAGACAGGTCTAATATACAGAGTCCATCCCCAGGAACATGCAGCATATGTAGTGGAATATACCAAGACTGGAGCAGCTGTGCACGGCAGCCAATCGGCTTCTACCGCTCATTGTCAAAGCAGCAAGAAGTCGCATGAAAACTCCTACAAGCTTTAACCACTTGCCTACCGGGCACTTACACCCCCTTCCTGCCCAGGCCATTTTTCAGCACTGTTGCACTTTGAATGACAATTGCGCAGTCATGCTACACTGTACCCAGATGACGTTTTTAGCATTTTCTTCCCACAAATAGAGCTTTCTTTTGGTGGTATTTAATCACTGCTGTTTTTTTTTTTTTTTTTACAAAAAAAAAAAAGACCAAAAATGTGGAAGAAAATATATTTTTTTATTTAGTTTCTGTCAGTAAATATTGTAACCAAGTAATTTTTCTCCTTGACTGATGTGCACTGATGAGGTGGCACTGATGGGCACTAATAGGCTAAACTGGTGGGCATTGAGGTGGCACTGATATATACAGCACTGTTAGGCGGCACTGGTGGGCACTGTTAGGCGGCACAGCTAGGCGGTACTGGTGGGCACAGCTAGGCAGTACTGGTGGGCACTGTTAGGCAGCACAGGTAGGGGAAAGGGGAATAGCCGCTCCAGGTGGGAACCCAGACGAACATCCACCGTTGCAGACAACTCAGGTGCAGGCAACGCACTTAGCAAAGCAGGAACAAAAATTGTCTCTGGACAGCCGCACACTGAACAAATTGTAGCCTTTATTGAAAAAAGGACAGCACTACAAGTCACAGCAAAGTAAAATAAAACCCAACCACTGACGCGTTTCGCACTAACACTAGTGCTTAGTCATAGCTATCTTTGTTCCTGCTAGGCGGTACTGATGGGCATAGGTGGGTGGCACTGAAGGAGCGACACTGATGGGCATTGGGCAGTGATGGGCACTGATATAGGCACTGATAGCCAGCACTGGTCGCACTTGTGGGCACTGATTGGTGGTAATGGTGGGCACTGATTGGAGACACTGTTGGCGCTATATTGTAATCAGGGCACTAAAGATCAGTGCCCTGATTACATGTGTAGATGTCCCCCTTTACGAGGAGATGTCGCTGATTGTCTCTCCTCGCCACACACTCTCAGTGTGAGACGAGTAGCGGCGATTACCAGCATATCTGTGTTTACGGGTGACTGGCTGTGTTTGCAGGGCTGTGGAGTCGGTAGATGAATGTTTCGACTCCTAAATGTTTCGACTCCTAAATGTTTCGACAATCTAAATTTAGTCGGAGTTGGAGTCGGTGCATTGTTTGCTGACTCCGACTCCAGGTACCCAAAATTTCCTCCGACTCCAGGTACCCGAAATTTCCTCAGACTCCACAGCCCTGTGTGATTGGACACAGCCGATCACGTGATTAAAGAGCTGTGGATGCGGCTCTTCACAGAGCTCGGGGTAGCAACGTGTCCTAGCAACACGTCACAGGGCGCGTAAGAGTGGGCGTCCCAGAACGAGAGCTGCACTGCCCCCCGCCATCATTCGACGGTGGGCGGGCAGCAACTGGTTAACCAGACACTGATAGAATTCAAAAGACTGCTATATACTGCTGATGAGAAAAGGTGTTTAGCAGTTTTATATTGTGTACTGTGGGAGATCAGATATAGTGAGTGTGCTTAGTGTGACAAATATGCAAAAAAGATCAGGAATGGGGCAAATACTTTTCCACAGAGCTGCACTTTGTGTTTTACTGCTGCCCAATGATACCGATCACTTCCAATGAATTCCATGTATAGCACTCGTCTTCTACCTGTTTGCATATTATGTAATCCGGGTATAGAAGACAAAAATGTCTCGTATACAACATAGACGGTGTCATATACTTTATGCAAATATTCCATGATCTGTCCAGAATAATGTTTGCATAAGATTTTACACATCTGGTAGGTATGCCTTAAAGTGGTACTTACCCAAAAGCAAACGTTTAACACATTGCAGATTAACAATTCTTAATTCTGATGGCTGCGTTCGGTTTTTTTAACCCTTTCCCCCCTTCGTTTTTACCTTTTTAATTCAGCCAGTAAGCTTTTATTTTTCAACTTCATTTTAACCACTTTCATACCGGGCATTTACGCACCTTCCCGCCCAAGCCAGTTTTCAGCTTTCAGCACTGTCGCAATTTGAATGACAATTGCGCGGCCGTGCTACACTGTACCCAAATGACATTTTTATCATTTTGTTCCCACAAATAGAGCTTTCTTTTGGTGGTATTTGATCACCTCTGCGATTTATTTTTTATTTTTTGCGCAACATTTAAAAAAAAAAGACCGAAATTTTTGAAAAAAAGTTTTTTTTTAATGTTAATTTTTTTGTAAATAAGTACGTTTTCTTCTTCAATTATAGGCACCGATGAGGTGGCCCTGGTGGGCACTGATAGGCGGCGCTGGTATGCTGCACTGATGGGCACTCATGGGCAGCACTGGGTGGCACTGATGGACACTGGGTGGCACTGATGGACACTGGGTGACACTGAGGGGTGGTACTAATGGCATTGCTGGGCACAGTCAGTGCCCATGTTGCCAGTCAGTGCCCATTTGTGGGCACTGATTGGTATCGATTGCATTAAAAACATTTTTTTTTTTTTTATATCTATTTGTGTGCTATTGAGCACTGGGGGGCACTCCCTGGTGGTCCAGTGTGGGGATCCGAGGGGGGGGGGCTGCGCTGATAAACAATCAGCGCGAACCCCCCCCCCCCCCTGTCAGGAGAGCCGCCGATCGGCTCTCCTCTACTCGCGTGAGGAAGAGCCATCGACGGCTCTTCCTGTTTACATCGTGATCAGCCGTGATTGGACACGGCTGATCACGTGGTAAAGAGCCTCCGCCAGGGGCTCTTTACCGAGATCGGAGATGCAGGGTGTCAGACTGACACCCCGCAACACCGATCGTCGCGCGCCCCCACGTGAAATCCTGCAGGACGTCAATAGACGTCCAGTCAGGATTTCACAACCACTTCCCGGACGTCAATCTCCTATTGATCGGGCGGGAAGTGGTTAATAGACCAAGCTGTCCAGCAAAAGAGGCAGTTAGTGGGTTGAGACAAACTATTTGCCACTGACAGGGGTGCTTACAATGGTCAGATTTTTATTTACGTAAAACCTTTATCCCGAAAGGAGAAATAAAAACTGTTGCTGCTCCAAAAGCAGTATCTTGAATCTGGTTTTAATTTTGTTAGTGAAGTCTGTGTGAATCTGCTATTCTAAAGCCTGGTACACAAGATCGGATTTCCATCGGACAAAGCGTAGGACTTTTGTTTGAAGGACGTTGACCGTGAACTTGTATTGCACGCAAACGGCAAAGAATTGCCGGCCAACAAACGCGAAACGACGTGGTTTTTGAGCTCTTTAGCGCCACCCTTTTGGCAACTTCTGCTAATGTTGTAAAACAAAACAAAAAACCCTAAGGTTGGCGCTGCGCTGAATTAATTGAGTGATAAAAAAGTGTAACAAAAAAATTAATAGTTATGTTAATGAAGAGCAGCTAGCATTAAATTGTGTACCACAATCATACAAACATAAAAACAAAAAGAGAATGCAGCGCTAATATGTGATGAATCAACAATATGGGTGAATAATTGGTGATGTCAACAGAAAAAAATCAATGATAGAAATGATCATTCCGAAGAATAAATAATTTAAGAAAATAAATAAAAAGAGAAAATCACCAAGCTACAAATAGTCCAGAAATTAGTGAATGATTGCACTTAATTTTCTCATAAATGTCCCACAAGTGAAAATGTGAAAAAACTAAAAAAGAAAAGATGACACAGAAAATCCATATAAAAAAGATCCATAAAGGTTTCCAAGACGGTGAAGATAGGGTGATGAGAGATGAAATTCCACACTGCACCCGTGCTTGTAAAAATGCCTGCTTACCGCAATTAAAGACTGTATCTCACCAGTCTCATAAAGCCTATGGGAATTGAGGTATCCCACAACCCATCCACCTGGATGATCAGAGGGCTCAGCATAGAATCCGAACGGAACCGTGGATAATGAAAGAGAAAGGGATTCTCATAGCGTATAACGTTTAAAATCACAATAAGTATTTATTAAAGGTTGCACTTACAATTAAGTAGTGTATAATAGACAGTAACAAGCAGTCACAGGAAGGAATCCTTCTCCGATGCTTCAATACTACGATGCTTCCTCGCTACCAGGACTCACACACCGCTGGCGTTCAGGGCGAAAACGCGATGACGTCACAGCAACCCGACGATCGTTTCGTCTCAATAGGACATCTACGGGGTTTGGCCGGCCAAACCCCCGTAGATGTCCTATTGAGACGAAACGATCGTCGGGTTGCTGTGACGTCATCGCGTTTTCGCCCTGAACGCCAGCGGTGTGTGAGTCCTGGTAGCGAGGAAGCATCGTAGTATTGAAGCATCGGAGAAGGATTCCTTCCTGTGACTGCTTGTTACTGTCTATTATACACTACTTAATTGTAAGTGCAACCTTTAATAAATACTTATTGTGATTTTAAACGTTATACGCTATGAGAATCCCTTTCTCTTTCATTATCCACGGTTCCGTTCGGATTCTATGCTGAGCCCTCTGATCATCCAGGTGGATGGGTTGTGGGATACCTCAATTCCCATAGGCTTTATGAGACTGGTGAGATACAGTCTTTAATTGCGGTAAGCAGGCATTTTTACAAGCACGGGTGCAGTGTGGAATTTCATCTCTCATCACCCTATCTTCACCGTCTTGGAAACCTTTATGGATCTTTTTTATATGGATTTTCTGTGTCATCTTTTCTTTTTTAGTTTTTTCACATTTTCACTTGTGGGACATTTATGAGAAAATTAAGTGCAATCATTCACTAATTTCTGGACTATTTGTAGCTTGGTGATTTTCTCTTTTTATTTATTTTCTTAAATTATTTATTCTTCGGAATGATCATTTCTATCATTGATTTTTTTCTGTTGACATCACCAATTATTCACCCATATTGTTGATTCATCACATATTAGCGCTGCATTCTCTTTTTGTTTTTATGTTTGTATGATTGTGGTACACAATTTAATGCTAGCTGCTCTTCATTAACATAACTATTAATTTTTTTGTTACACTTTTTTATCACTCAATTAATTCAGCGCAGCGCCAACCTTAGGGTTTTTTGTTTTGTTTCACCTCTGACATTAGCAGACTTCAGCCCGCTGTCTGCTAAAAACTGTCACAGGAGTGCAAAACAAACTGAGCTCCTGTGATCCATAGGAGGAGTACAGCCAAACAGGGATCGACAAATCCCGGGCGCCATGGCGACTAGAAATAGTGTCCTGGCGACTTGGCTTGGAAGGTGGGCGCCATCTGTTGGTGAGCCGTTGGTATTACAAGTTATTACCACCAGATGTGAGCTGGCGCCATCTGGTGGTGGCCGTTGGTATTACAAGTTAAGCATTACAAGTTAAACAGCAATTCTAATGTAATTTTTTACTATTTTCACTGCCATCTTCTTCCCTCTAATTAGAACCCCCAAACATTATATATATTTGTTATCCTAACACCCTAGAGAATAAAATGGCGATCGTTGCAATACTTTCTGTCACGCCGTATTTGCGCAGCGGTCTTACAAGCGCACTTTTTTGGGAAAAAAATTACACTTTTTTTTTATTAAAAAATAAGACAACAGTAAAGTTATCCCCATTTTTTTTTTTTATATTATGAAAGATAATGTTACGCCGAGTAAATTCATACCCAACATGTCACGCTTCAAAATTACGTCCGCTCGTGGAATGGCGACAAACTTTTACCCTTTAAAATCTTCATAGGCGACGTTTAAAAAATTCTACAGGTTGCATGTTTTGAGTTGCAGAGGAGTTCTAGTGCTAGAATTATTGCTCTCGCTCTACCAATCGCAGCGATACCTCATATGTGTGGTTTGAACACTGTTTACATATGCGGGCGCTGCTCACGTATGTGTTCGCTTCTGCGCGCAAGCTCGTCGGGACGGGGTGCGTTTTCTGGCTCCTAACTTTTTTAGCTGGCTCCTAGATTCCAAGCAAATTTGTCAAACCCTGATGCAAGATTTGGCTGTACTTCTCCTTTAAAAAAGAAAATGAATGCGGTCACCACATTTTAAAGTAGAGTTCCACCCTGGAAAAATGTTTTCCTCCAAAAATGTAAAAAAAAATTAAAATGAAAAAAAAAAAAAAAAAAAAAATTAAATCTAAATAGCTGTTTCTATGCGGAAGTGCCGAATCTGCCTCTTCATCTTCCGCGGTGGATTCTATTCCTCCTCCTACACTCGGTTTCTTCTTGTGAATGGGGCGCGCTGCATTCTGGGAACTGTGTGTATCCCAGAAAGCAGCCGGCCTATTCACAAAGCACCGCGCTGCTCGCGCATGCGCAGTAGGAAACGGGCAGTGAAGCCGCAGGGGCTTCACCGCCTGTTTCCCTTACTGTGGATGGCGGCGCCTGGAGCTGCGAGGATCGGCCTCGGCGATGGCCGACATCGCTGGTGACTAGGACACCTACCTCCGCTTTAAGAATGGGGGTGTGTGTGTGTGTGTGTGTGTGTGTATGTATATATATATATATATATATATATATATATATATATATATATATATATATATATATATATATATATATATATATATATATATATATATATAATCTCTATAATTTTTTTGTTTTAGGGATTGAGTACCTCTTTAATTCCCGCCCTCCAAGGTGGTGTAAATTGTATAATTGTATCCATATATATGGTGTAATACAGTATAAACTGAGAACTCGTACAAGGTGTGTCACATACAGGTATATTCCTTGTATAGTGTATGATATGCAGACTGTAGTGATCAGCAGTGCATGGCAACCAATCGGCTTCTAGCATTTATTTTCAAAGATGGAAGGAAACCCTAACTACCATATATACTTGAGTATAAGCCAAGTTTTTCAGCACTTATTTTTTTATTTGTGCTGAAAATGCCCCCCTCTGCTTATTCTCGAGTCACCTTTTTGCGCCTGATCTCCTGGACTTTGGGGACCCAGTACCTGCCGGCCGTAGGTCCCCTGGACCCCAAACTTGGCACACATGTAGCCCCACTTTTCCTCTACAAGTGTGCAAAGGTTGTTGTCCAGGGGACCTGCGGCTGGGGATCACCGATTATTTATTTATTTATTTATTTTTATTTTTTTTCAAAGCCGGGCACCCCTTCCATAGACTCCCATGTTAAACATCAGTCTAGGCATGGGCACAGTGAGGCATGGACACAGGCATGCACATGGGCACAGTGAGGCATGGACACGGTGAGGCATGCACATGGGCACAGTGAGGCATGCACATGGGCACAGTGAGGCATGCACATGGGCACAGTGAGGCATGTAATTGTGCCCAGCTGTGCCATTCTGCCGATGTATATCAGTGTTAAGCGGTCCTCAAGTGGTTAAAGGCTTAAAGATATATATATTTTTCCCTGCTGTGCAATGAAGAAGGTTCCCGCATACGCCGTCATTGTTGGGTAGTACAGCTAAAGACAAAAAGTCCTTTCAGAAGATTATTCCATTGGCTCTGAGTATCATTGGTAGTCGGCTTCCTATTCTGGAGGACATTTATCATAGTCGTCGTGTCAGAAGAGCATTAATTCTAGTAAAGGATCCTTGTCATCCCTGTCATTGTCTGTTTACCCTTCTGGCATCTGCAAGGCCTCAGAGCGCAATTATGTTAAGGGTGGTTTTTATCCTAATGCAGTGGCATGGCCACATAATTAGGAGTATTTGATTATTTTTCTATAACATATATTTATATACCGTATTTTCCGGCGTATAAGAGGACTTTCTAACCCCTGAAATTCTTCTTCAAAGTCGGGGGTCTTCTTATATGCAGGTAACCTAATGCTTACCTTATCCGGGACCGTGACATGCAGATCGCGGCCGTCCTTTTTTGAAAAGCCGTGCCCCTCTTTCTGCTGTTCCGTGATAGGCCGAACACTCCGCTTCCCAGGAGACACTGTGTTTAGTGTTCCGCCTATCACGGATGCCCTCTCGTCCGTGATAGTGTCTCCTGGGAAGCGGAGTGTTCGGCCTATCGTGGAACAGCAGAAAGAGGGGCGCGGCTTTTGAAAAATGGACGGACGCGGTCTTCATGTCACAGATAAGGTAAGCAGTGACACAGTGAGGCATGTAGTGGCGCACAGTGAGGCATGTAGTGGCGCACAGTGAGGTGAGGCGAGGCATGACTAGTAGGAAGGGCACAGTGAGGCATGTAGTGGCGCACAGTGAGGTGAGGCGAGGCATGACTAGTAGGAAGGGGGTCGTCTTATACGGCGATATATATATATATATATATATATATATATATATATATATATATATATATATATATATATATATATATATATATATATATAGTGTTTTAATTTTCATCTGTGTTCATTTAACACATTATTCAGAGAATGCAAAAGAAAGTTTTCATTACATTTTTAGGCCGGTTTCACACTGAGGCGCGGACCCGCGGTGACGGTATAGCCGCGCTACTTGTAGCGCGGCTATACCATCGTGTTTACCGCGATATTCGGGCGCTAGCGGTGAGGTTTTAACCCCCGCTAGTGGCCGAAAAAGGGTTAATACCGCCCGCGTTGCGGCGGTATTACCGCGCTTTCCCATTGATTTCAATGGGAAGGCGCGGTATAGGAGCGATGAACACACCGCTCCTATACCGCGGTAAAGATGCGGCTAGCAGGACTTTTGGAGCGCTCCTGCTAGCGCTTCGGGCTTTCACATTGAAGAGTACAGGGCATGATTTTTCATGCGGTATAGCAGCGCTATTTTTAGCGTTGTACCACATGAAAAAAGTCCCAATGTGAAAGGGGCCTTATAGTAAAGTATTACTATATAACGCATAATTCAGCCCAGAGTTGTAAATAATATACAATGGGGGGGGGATGTACTAAAACTAGAGCATAACCCCATTATAATAACCTCGTGTTAATTCTGATGCATGGACTGCACCTCCCAGCTCCAACGCATTTCACTCTGTCAAGGGCAGGTAGATCTAGTCTAAGCACCAGAAAGATTACAGTATAACTCAAGGCGTTTTTGTTTTGGATTGAGTGAAAAGGGATTAGAACACCTGTCTGGTTTTTATTGCTGTCTGTGCCCCCCCCCCCTTAAAGTGTAGTTCCACCTTAAAAAAAAAAAAGTTCCTAATCTGCCTCTTCGTAGTCCGCGGTAGGTCTTCTTCCTCGTTGTCTTCTGGTGAACGGGGCGCGCTGCCTTCTGGGAAATGTGTATTTTTAGGGAGCAGCCGCCCATTCATACAGCACCATGAGACTCGCACATGTGCAGTAGGAAGCGGGCAGTGAAGCCGCAAGGCCTGTTTTCCTTAGTGAGGATGGCAGCGCCGGGAGCTGGCAGGATCGAGAGATTGGCCTGGGGGGGGGCGACGACATCGCGGACGAGTAGGACAGGTAAGTGTCCATATTAACCGGTTAACGCCCACCGCATGTACATATACGTCCACAGAATGGCACGTACAGGCATATGGACGTACATGTACGACCCCACCTTTCCGCAGGTCGGGGGTCCGATCGGGACCCCCCCCCCGGTACATGCGGGGGTCGGTAACCCGCGGGGAGCGAGAGCGATCCGGGACGAGGGCGCGGCTATTCGTTTCTAGCCACCACCTGGAGCTGAAGAACGGGGAGAGCCGTATGTAAACACGGCTCCCCCGTGCTTCACTGTGGCGGCTGCATCGATCGAGTGATCCCTTTTATAGGGAGACTCGATTGATGACGTCACTCCTACAGCCACACCCCCTTACAGTTGTAAACACACACTAGGTGAACCCTAACTCCTACAGCGCCCCCTGTGGTTAACTCCCAAACTGCAACTGTCATTTTCACAATAAACAATGCAATTTAAATGCATTTTTTGCTGTGAAAATTACAATGGTCCCAAAAAATGTGTCAAAATTGTCCGACGTGTCCGCCATAATGTCGCAGTCACGAAAAAAATCGCTGATCGCTGCCAATAGTAGTAAAAATAAAAAAATTTATAAAAATGCAAAAAAACTATCCTCTATTGTAAACGCTATAAATTTTGCGCAAACCAATCGATAAACGTTTATTGCGATTTTTTTTTTTTTTTTTTTTTTTTTTTTTTACCAAAAATAGGTAGAAGAATACGTATCGGCCTAAACTGAGGAAAAAAAAAATTTAGATAACAAAAAGTAAAAAATATTGCATTTTTTTAAAAAATTGTTGCTCTATTTGTTTATAGCGCAAAAAATAAAAACCGCAGAGGTGATCAAATACCACCAAAAGAAAGCTCTATTTGTGGGGAAAAAAGAAGCCAATTTTGTTTGGGAGCCATGTCGCACGACCGCGCAATTGTCTGTTAAAGCGACGCAGTGCCGAATCGCAAAGCCTGGGCATTTAGCAACAAAATGGTCCGGGGCTTAAGTGGTTAAAAGACAGCCGCTACACTGTTTGTAGCTGCTGACTTAAAAAAAAAAAAAAATCGCAGCTGGAACCCCGCTTTAAGGAGATTCATCCTCTCGATTTATCCTGTTTACTGCCATCATCAAAAGTAAAAGAAAATCCCAAATTTTCATCCGCTAGCAGCTGAAAAAGGGTTAGAAGCGCCACTGCAGCAGCGCTTTGCCGGTGCTTTAGGAGTGGTGTATTGACAGATCCTACAGCGCCTTAAAGATGCTGCTTGCGGGACTTTTTTCTTTAGCGCGTCCTGCCAGCGCACTGCTCCAGTGTAAGAGCCCTCGGGCTTTCACATTGGAGTGAGATTTGAGGGGTTTTACAGGTGTTATTTTTAGCGCTATAGTGCCTCAGTGGGAAAGGGGTCTAAGGCTGCATTCACACCTGAGCGTTTCAAAGTCCCTCACTAAGCAGGCGGATGACAGGTCCGTGTCTGCTTCACTATGCAGAGCGGACAGGGACACAGTCCTGCTCTACTTTTTGGGCAATTGGATGGAAACGAACGGCCTGTCTGTTTCCATTCGATCTGCCGGATGGATGGGAAATTGGACCACCATGCCTCTGTTTTTGGTGGACAGGATCCGATCAGATATCAGCGGACATGTGTCTGCTGTCATTCGCTGCTCTATAGAAGAGACTGAAGGGTCCAATTGGATCCACCTGAGAGACTGACCTGATTGGACAGCCCATGTGAGGCAGGCAGCAGCTTTTTTTGACATTGAAAATTAGGGCTCAGGCTTATTTATAACGTTTTCTTATAAAGACTTTACTCCTGCAGTACTTTATAAGAACAGGGTATGATTTACCATCCCTGAACCCCAAAAAAGTTTTTATACCTTGGTTATACCCTAAGGTAGATTTAGTTTTGGATAGAGTGGGGGCAAGTTTAAACCCCCTGTCAAGTTTACACTGGGGCGGGAGCGGCGTCGGCGATGAAGCGGAATTTTCCCGTCAATTTCACGGCGCTATTCAGCCGCTAGTGGGTAGGGGTGGTTTTACACCCCACCCTCGCGGCCGAGAAAGGGCTAAAAAGCCGTGGTGCCCCATTCATTTCAATGGGCAGGAGCAGTATACACACAATTTTTATTACTGTCCTGCTAGCGCACCGCTCCAGTGTGAAAGAAACCCTTCAGGGCTTTTACACTGGAGAGACGGCAGCGGCTGTTTTAGGTCAGTTTGCAGGCGCTATTTTTAGCGTTCTAGAACCTGCAAAGCGACCTAGTGTGAAAGGGGTTTAAAAAAAAAAAAAAAGTCTTTGGAGCGGTGAAGGAGCGGTGTGTATACCACTCCTGCCCATTGAAATCAATGGGGCACTGTGGCTATACCAGAGGCGCTTTGCGGTGGTTTCTAACCCTTTCTCGGCCGCTAGCGGGGGTAAACCCGACCCGCTAGTAGCCGAATAGCTTTGCGAAATTTACGGTAAAGGACCGCTAAAAATAGCGGCGTTTTACCACCGACGCCGCCCCTGCCCTAGTGCGAAAGGGGTTTAAGAGCAATGGGTCTGACTCTGTTATGCTGCCAGGGTATGAACCTTATGCTGCAATAGCAGTTAGACCACTTTCACACTGAGGCGCTTTTCAGGTAAAAACGGCGCCTAAAAAGCTCACGAAAAAGTATTTCCATTAAAATCGATGAATGCTTTCACACTGGGGCAGTGTGCTGGCAGGGCCGTGAAAATATTCCCTTTTCCATTGAAATGAATGGAAAGCTCTTCAAAAGCGCCTGAAAAGCTCTTCAAAAGCGCCTGAAAAGCTCTTCAAAAGCGCTCGGCGTTTTTACTGGCAGTTTAGAAGCACCTCGGTTTGAAAGTGGCCTTAAAAAAATAAAAATAAAACAAAAAAGCACAGAGAAGCAAATGCTTTATTTGCAGTCTAATTTCATATAGTAATACATCAAAAGGGTACAGTTGGGCTTTTTAAATTTAAGTACTATTTGGATTGTTGACAGAATCGCAGAAACGCAAAGATTTGTCTATTCACGCATAGTATGATTTTTATTTTTATTTATTGTATTTTTTTATTTCTTTTTGGAGATGTCTCAGGAGACCTGTACAAAACACATCCCTTAAATTTCGCTTTTTGTGATTTCTGTACATAATCCGCGATAGAAATGATCTGATGTATTTGGGCAGCTCCTGTATTGCGCAATGATTTGTTTTCGTCCTGAAAGACGTCTTTTGTTTTGTGCTGAGGCCCTCTTTGTACGGAGTGTGGAGCCGGGACTCGCAGGCCTCGCAATGTGTCCCTGTAAACACTTATTGTTTGCCTTTCTACTTAGCTCCATGATAATGAGATCTTAGCAGGAGGAAGCAGCCTAGCTGGCAGACCGAGGTGGGTGAGGGGCATTGTCATGCCTTACAGTAAGGTTGTAAACACATTTCTTTTATAATGTGTGTAAAGCTAAAACCTGAGTTCATTTTGGAGTAAAGTCGTGATCTGACTATCTGGTTCCGGCTATCAAGATGGTTCCTGTAAGGACTGCGCAGGCGCAATCCATGCCGACGGAAATCTCCGAACCTCGGCCGGCATCCAGGGCGACGTGGAATTTGAGGAAAGTGGCCAGTCGGCCTCACGTCCTCGCTTTGCTCGCTCGGCCTCCTGACTCTTTTTTTTTTTAACATCCTCCAATCCACGGGGATGTTAACCACTACCCGACGGCCGTACGACTTTATACGGCCGCAGGGTGGTTCTAATCCTCTAACTGGCCGTGTTTTTACGGCCTGCGCGCGCAGTCAGCAGCACGGGCGCGTGCTCGCCGCATCGCTGAGATGCCGATGCGAGTGCCTGGCGGCCGTGATGTCCGCCAGGCACTCGGGATCGGCGGCTACAGGGACAAGACGTGGAGCTCTGTGTGTAAACACAGAGCTCCACGTCCTGTCAGGGAGAGAGGAGACCGATCTGTGTCCCTTGTACATAGGGACATAGATCGGTCACCTCCCCCAGTCACCCCCCTCCCCCCACACAGTTAGAACACAATTTAGGGAAACACATTTAACCCCTTCCTCACCCCCTAGTGTTAACCCCTTCAATGCCAGTCACATTTATACAGTAATTAGTGCATATTTATAGCACTGATCGCTGTATAAATGTGCATGGCGCCAAAAATGTGTCAAAAGTGTCCGATGTGTCCGCCATAATGTCGCAGTCATGAAATAAATGCTGATTGCTGCCATTAGTAGTAAAAAAAAATAATAATAATTCTGTCCCCTATTTTGTAAGTGCAATAACTTTTGCGCAAACCAGACGCTTCTTGCGTTTTTTTTTTTTGTTTTTTTTTTTTATTTAATTTTTTTTTACCAAAAATATATAGAAAAATACGTATCGCCTAGACTGAGAAAAAAAATGTTTTTCTAAAAAAAATGGGCTATTTATTACAGCAACAAGTAAAAAATATTTGTTTTTTTTTTCAAAATTGTCGCTCTATTTTTGTTTATAGCGCAAAAAATAAAAACCGCAGAGGTGATCAAATACCACAAAAAAAAACTCTATTTGTGGGAAAAAAAGGACGCCAATTTTGTTTGGGAGCCACGTCGCACGACCGCGCAATTGTCGGTTAAAGCGACGCAGTGCCACAAGCTGAAATTTCACCTGGGCAGGAAGAGGGTATATGTGCCCAGTAAGCAAGTGGTTAACATCCTCCAATCCAGGGGGATGTTAAGGAATGAGCCTGGATGCCGGCCGAGGTTCGGAGATTTCCGTCGGCAAGGATTGCGCCTGCGCAGTCCTTACAGGAACCATCTCGATAGGGGAACCATAACGACAAGTCACCGGCCAAACATGGATCAAAATTCTGCCGGTTCAGCAGGGATCAGCCGAATTTCACTTCATGTATGGGCACAAGTCGAACTATCCATCGAATTGTGTACAACCAAACCAGCCTGTTGGGTTTATCCTCAACAATTAATGCTGTTGGCACAGGGAAGGCTCCCCCCCCCCCGCTTGCAGAACGCAATAGCCCTACGGGAGGGATTCCCCCCATCAAGTGTGGCTGTGCTGATGGGAAATAGCAGTTCTGCTTTGCAACATATTCCAGGTATGAATATTTTATACATTGTTATGTTGGTCCAGCTTGGATCAATGCCTGGCGATGCCCCTGGAAATCACTGAAGTACACACCGCTACTACTGGGGTTTCCACTTTCTTCCGGGTTGAGCAGCTGGGCTGCTGCATGCAGAGGACAGGAGGTTGGCAGCTCGGCAGGGGCGCTTTGCAAAGAGTATTTTTGTATTCTCTAAACGAATGCAAAGCGTTCTTTGATTGGACTGGACAGGCAAGTTTCTTTTGCGATTTAATAGCTTTTCTTGCGTTTTTTTTTTTTTTTAAAGCGGAGTTCCACTCAAAAGTAAAACTTCCGCTTGTATGTCTCCTCCCCCTCCGGTACCATATTTGGCACCTTTTAGAGGGGAATGGGTACCTGTTTTTGACAGGTACCGTTCCCCAATTCTGAAATACAGAGAAGTGGCCCGATCTCTCGCAAGGTTGGCCCTCCCTCCTCCTCCTTTCCCCGCCCCTGGGCCAATTGGGAAGCGCAGTGTGCTTTGCGCATGCACAGTAGGGAACAGGCTGTGAAGCCGAAAAGGCTTTACTGCCAGGTTCCCTTACCAGGAATGGTGGTGGCTGCACCCGACTGCCGTTCAGAAGATCGGCTTGGGTGCTGATATCATGGGCTCCCTGGACAGGTTCCGTACGTCAGGGATCGACAAATCTGTCGATCCGCCGTCGTATCTTAGCTGTCTAGTTCCGCCGGCCGCTAGGGGTGTGAACGCTGATTTACGCCTAGAATGCGTAAATCAGCGATATACGCCGATTCACGAACGTACGCTTGCCCGTCGCAGTAAAGATACGACGTTTACGTAAGGCTTTTTCCAGCGTAAAGTTAGTCGAACAAATAGCTGGCCTAGTCAATGTTAAGTATGGTTCCCGCGTCGAAATTTGAAAAATTTACGTTGTTTGCTTAAGTCGTCCGTGAATGGGGCTGGACGTAATTTACGTTCACGTCGAAACCAATACGTCCTTGCGGCGTACTTTGGAGCAATGCACACTGGGATATGTCCACGGACAGCGCATGCGCCGTTTGTAAAAAACGTCAATCACGTCGGGTCCCGAGTAATTTACATAAAACTCGCCCCCCTCATCCTCATTTGAATTGGGCGCGCTTACGCCGGCCCATTGACGCTACGCCGCCGTAACTTAGGAGGCAAGTGCTTTGTGAATACAGCACTTGCCTCACTTACGGCGGCGTAGCGTATATGCGATACGCTACGCCGCCTCAAAAGTGAGCCGCCCTACCTGAATCCAGCTATACAGTTCATTTACATGTTTTCCTATGGGACACGTTCACATCCATGAGTTTTTTTCAGCTGCTGCGTATTTGGAAAGGGCAAGTACTTTTTAACGCAAAACGGTGCTATTTTTTATTTTTTGTTCAATATACTTCAATGGAGAAGCTGCAGAAAAGCACGTAATGTGTTTATGTGGCAATTTGTGTTTTGTAATCTGCCCAACAATAAATTGGCCCAAAAAAAAATGAAAAATGCTATTTTTTTTTTAAGGCTATTATCCGATTAAACGAAACAATAATCGGCCAACTAATCGATTATGAAAATTATTGTTAGTTGTAGCCCTAATCTAAGCTGGACCAAAGTAACTATGTAAAAACGCCATGACTACACTTCAGCTTAAATTGAGCAAAGTTCCACTTTTAAAGAATTAGTGCAGAACAGATATTTCAGTTTGTCTCATATTGAAGGGTTAAATCACCCAACAGTTTCTCCAATCTCTTGGGGACTCTATTGGCGAGATCTCTGTGCTTAGTTTTCTGATCTGCAAACCTGTTTTGACCGTTTTTTATAAGGGGTTCCCGCTCTCCTTGTTGGGTTTTTATTTTAAGTTTTGGAGGATGGAACGGACAAAGGTGGGCGGCAACTTCCAAGTAGACTGTAAAAGAGGCGGGAATGACAGGGAGCTGTTGTATATCCAGGACACATCAGAAGCCAGGGGGGCTCTCGATGCACCAGGCTTTATTAAAATATCACTTCTGGGTAGAATGACTACTTGAATTTTTAAAGGAGTTGTAAAGGCAGAAGTTTTTGTTTCTTTTTATCTTTATGCACTCTATGTATTAAGATTAAAAAACCTTGTGTGTAGCAGCCTCCCCAGCACCCCCCAATTACTTGCCCGAGCCCCATCTCTCTCCAGCGATGTCCATGAGTGTCTAAGCCGTCCGGGACACTACTCCCGATTGGCTGAGACACAGCAGTGGCCATTGGCGCCCACAGCTGGTAATCAAAGTCAGTCAGTCAATCAAGGGAGAGAGGGGGCGGGGTCAGGTCAGAGCTCCGTGTCTGATTGGATACACGGAGCTCTGACTCGGCCTGGGTGTCCCCATAGAGAGCTGCTGGTGTAGGGGGCACTCGAAGGGAGGGAGGGGCTCGGAGCAGCAAAGAGGGACCCGAGAAGAGGAGGATCTGAGCTGCTCTGTGCAAAACCATTACACAGAGGAGGTAAGTATAACGTTTGTTTTAAAAAAAAAAAAATGAGACTTTACAATCACTTTAAAGTGACTTATTTTGTTTGTTATCCTTTAACATCCATTGTCTTTCCTTTTTCTTCTGTGTCCTTTTAGCCTCTGTATCCTCCCCCTCCGTCTGTCTCTTCCCACCTTCGCTTGTCATCATGTCTCAGACTCTGCAAATGGAGATTCCCAACTTTGGGAACAGCATTCTGGAATGCTTGAACGAGCAACGCCTCCAGGGTCTGTACTGCGATGTCTCTGTGGTGGTCCGCGGTCACCAGTTTAAAGCCCACCGGGCCGTCCTGGCCGCCAGCAGCTCTTATTTCAGAGACCTGTTCCACAACAGCAAGAACCCGGTGGTGGAGTTACCCGGTTCTGTCCAGCCGCAGTCTTTCCAGCAGATCCTGAGCTTCTGCTACACCGGACGGCTCAGCATGAATGTAGGAGACCAGTTCCTGCTTATGTACACGGCTGGCTTCCTGCAGATCCAGGAGATCATGGAAAAGGGAACCGAGTTCTTCCTGAAGGTCAGCTCACCCAGCTGTGACTCGCAGGGTCTCCATCCTGAAGAAACTCCCAGTTCTGAGCCACCAAGCCCCGCCACAACAGCAGCAGTTGCAGCAGCAGGTACGGTCATGGTGCCTCTGTCCTCGACTACATCTTACAACACTTCACGGCCTCCCCGGGTTAAGACGGAGAGCCAGGAGTCAGAAGCTGTTCAGTGCACCCCCGTGGCCAAGAGACTGTGGGATGGGGGACAGAAAGACGCAGGAGGAGCCAATAGGAAGGTGGCACGTTTTTCCCAAGGAGCCGGTACTGGACCTGGTGGGCCATCAGGGGGAGCAGGAACGGCTGCAATGGGTTCGGAGAGGACCAGCCCGGGAACATCCAGCGCATACACAAGTGACAGCCCAGGGTCTTATCACAATGAGGAGGATGAAGAAGAGGAGGTTGGAGAGGATGGGACAGAAGAACAGTACCGACAAATCTGCAACATGTATACAATGTACAGCATGATGAACGTCAACCAGGCCGGTGAGCGAGCCAATGGTGGCATCAGTAGCGGTATGTGTGATTTTGGTTATGGTTGATCTATGTGTGATGTATGTGCTTAAGAACGGTGGCGACATTTCAGAATGGCAAAGTTCTTTGTTAGTCTTTAAAAGACATTTTAGTTTCCTCTAAAATATGTATCATTTGTGACTTCAAGATTTCAGGGGGGTGAGAACTAAAACACTTAAAGATCAATAAAAGTTTTTGATATTGAAAAAGAGTAATTTCCTCTACAGATTCTATAGGTCTAAAAATTAACTTAAAGCGGGGGTTCACCCAAATTTTTTTTTTTTTTAACTACTTGCCGACCGCCCACCGTCGTTATACGTCCTCACTTTAAAGATGAATATCTCGGTAACGGCAGCAGCTGCTGCCACAATCGAGATATTCATCTCTTCTGTGGGCGGCTGTGTAAACGATAATGGCGGTCTCCGCGGCGGATTCACCGCGAGATCGCCGTTATCGGTGGCGGGAGAGGGGCTCCCGCCGCTCTACCGCGCCCTCCGCCGCTTACCGTAGCGGTGGAGGGGATCGCGACCGTTCGCTAGCTGAGCGGGGACGAGACTGAAGGAAAAATCTCCTTCGCCCGTCCCCATAGCTCTGCTGGGCGGAAGTGAAGTCAAAACGTCAGTCCCGCCCAGCCTCTTAAAGAAACATTTTTTTTTTTTGTCATTTGAAAAAATGACATTTCCAAATTTTTTTTTTTTTTTTTTTTTGCATTTAAGCCTAAATATGAGATCTGAGGTCTTTTTGACCCCAGATCTCATATTCAAGAGGACCTGTCATGCTTTTTTATATTACAAAGGATGTTTACATTCCTTGTAATAGGAATAAAAGTGATAATTATTTTTTTTTTTTTCAGTGTTAAAAATTGTAAAATAAATAAAAATAAATGCGAAAACCCCCCAAAAAATGTTTTAAAGCGCCCCGACGAGCTCGCGCGTAGAAGCGAACGTATACGCGAGTAGCGCCCGCATATGAAAACGGTATTCAAACCACACAAGCGAGGTATTGCCGCGATCGTTAGAGCGAGAGCAATAATTCTAGCCCTAGACCTACTCTGTAGCTCAAAAAATGCAACCTGTAGAATTTTTTAAACGTCGCCTATCAAGATTTTTAAGGGTAAAAGTTTGACGCCATGCCACGAGCGGGCGCAATTTTTAAGCGTGACATGTTCGGTATCATTTTACTCGGCAAACATTATCTTTCACAATATATAAAAAAATTTGGCCAAATTTATTGTTGTCTTATTTTTTCATTTAAAAAAGTAAATTTTTTCCAAAAAAGTGCGCTTGTAAGACCGCTGTGCAAATACGGTGTGACAAAAAGTATTGCAATGACTGCCATTTTATTCTCTAGGGTGTTAGAAAAAAAAAATATATAATGTTTGGGGGTTTTAAGTAATTTTCTAGCAAAAAAAAAAGGTTTTGTCTCGTAAACACCGACTCTGAAAAACAGGCCCGGGGCTAAAGTGGTTAAATGACATCTAGCAGAGCCAGCATACTAAGGACATTACATTTCGGCATTTCCTTTTTTTTTTTTTTCTCTGTACATACCTTTTATATCCTGAGGCTTCCGGGTTCCGATGACTGCGGGACTGGGCGTTCCTATCCTTCCGTTCGATGATTGACGGCTTGTGAAACAGGTGACCTGTCGCACAACGCGCGTCACCAGATGTCGGGAAATAGCCGAGCTGCGAGTCGGCACTCGGATAGGAACGCCCAGTCCCGGAGACATCAGAACGCGGAAGCCCTGGACAAAATCAGGATATAAACGGCATCTCGGCATGTTCAACAGTAAGATCAAACGGAAGGAGACCAAGTAGTAAAATGTTACAACAATCTATAATAGATATGACTATGCATAAGGGTAGAACGTATAAATCATCTGAAGACCGTTAGTAGGGAGGGTTGAATCAAGAGCACCTCTCCATTTGGAGAAGGGGGGCCTTGAAATGGTTATATTATCCCAATTGTAAACTGATGGTGACATACGTACTTTGGACAAAAGACATGATAAAAAACGTGCAATATAATAGAAAACTTCCTCATCTTACTGCTCCCCCCCCCACACAGTGGCGTTTCTAGGGTATGGCAGCTATGGCAAGTGCCATATGAAGGGGGCGCTGTTGAGTGGCTGGGCAGCAAGGCACTTGCCAGGGTCTGAGGGTCTCTTCTTCCCTCCTCCCGAGCATAGGCAGGATCTCCTTTGCTAATGGACAATGGCAGCACTATCCCTGCTGCGTTCAGCCACAGCCCTCCCCTGTTCTCCCATTCCATCTGGTCGGATTGACAGCGCACAAAGGAGGAGGAGGAACATCAGTTTCTCTCGCTTCTCTGTCAAAACTGAGGCTTTAAGTGATGAAGATTTCATCACTTCCAGTATTGGTTCTGCATTTACCTGGCCTTGGAGGGCAGAGGAGGGATCAATGGGTCTAATAAACCCCAGATTTCTCCATAAAGAGGATATGTCACTACCCAAGGTATCGCAAGGGATGATAAATATCGCTTGTTTTGTTTGCTGTTTTTTTGCTAAAAGATTTGAAACCCATTTTTCAGATAACCTTGACAGGGGCGCAGTTTCAGTGCTTGCCATAGGCGCTATTTTCACTAGATACGCCTCTGCCCCCCACAGTAATGTCGAGAGCTAGTTGCAGACGGGACAATATTTTTTTTTTGTTAAAGCGGTGTTTCACCCTAAAAAACGCGCTTCTAGCATGCCATCAAGCATACTAGCGCGAGCTACAGTATGCTTTTCTTTTTTTTTTTTTTTTTTTTTGCGCCGTACTCCGTTTAATCCTGTAGTGAAGTTTCAGACTGCCCGCGGGGAATGGGCGTTCCTATGCAGAGGGAAGATGATTGACGGCCGGCTATGGCGCGTCACGCTCCCCGAAGATAGCCGAAATAGGACTTGCCTCTTCACGGCGCCTGCACACAGACATCGGAGCTGACTGTGCAGGCGCCGTGAAGAGGCAAGTCCTATTTCGGCTATCTTCGGGGAGCGTGACGTGCCATAGCCGGCCGTCAATCATCGTCCCTCTGCATAGGAACGCCCATTCCCCGCGGGGAGCCTGAAACTTCACTACGGCAGTAAACTGTGAGTACGGCGCCAAAAAAATAAAATAAAGGCGTGCTGTAGATCTCGCTAGTATGCTTGATGGCATGCTAGAAAAAAAAATGTGGTTTTTTTTAGGGTAAACCCCCGCTTTAAGGTCAGGACTCTGTGCCTTTCCGGTTAGGAGAAAAGACATGATGGAAACTGTGGAACATAATAGAAAATGTCCTCATCCTACGGTTCCCCCCAGAGTAAGGTCGAGAGCTAGGTACGGGCGGGGCACAGATTTTTGTGTTGAGGTCAAGGCCAGGTTTTGCAGGCCATTCAAGTTCCTCCACCCCAAACTCTCGCTCACCGGTCCAAATCATTTGGTGGAAGGGGATTATGGTGTGGGGTTGGGTTCGGCCCCTTGGTTCCAGTGAACGGAACTCTTAAACCCCTTTCACACTGGGGATGCCCGCGCATTGGCGCTAACGCGCCACTCTTTTTATCAGGGCTTTTCGGCCGCTAGCAGTGCGCTTTTAACCCCAAAAAAGGATTACAATCACCCATGTCGTGACACTTCCTATTCATTGCAATAGGCAGGGGCGTTTTGGGAACATTGTATGCAGCGCTCCCAAATTGCCCCAAAGATGCTGCTTGTGGGACTTTTGCTAATGTCCCACAAGCACACCGCCCCAGTGTGAAAGCACTTGGGAGGCAATTTTCAGGCACTATTTCTAAAATGCCTGAAAATTGCCTCAGTGTGAAAGGGGTCTTAAGCGTTGGCATACCAAGACAATTTTATGCTACCCACTTTTTGGGGATGGCACCTTCCTGTTCCAACATGACTGCGCACCAGTGCACAAAGCAAGGTCCATAAAGACATGGATGAGCGAGTTTGGGGTGGAGGAACTTGATTTGCCTGCACAGAGTCCTGACCTCAACCTGATAGAACACCTTTAGGATGAATTAGAGTGGAAGACTTTAAGCCAGGCCTTCTCGTCCACATCAGTGCCTGACCTCACAAATGCTCTTCTGGAAAAATGGTCAAACGTTCCCATAGACACTCCTAAACCTTGTGGACAGCCTTCCCAGAAGAGTTGAAGCTGTTATAGATGCAAAGGGTTCGCCAATTTAATATTGAACCCTACGGACTAAAACTGGGATGCCATTAAAGTTCATGTGCGTGTAAAGGCAGGCGTCCCAATACTTTTGATAATATAGTGCATCTGCTTCATGTAGACTACATTATTCCCAGCCAGATGTATCTACCACATATAGGCACAAACATTTCTGAGTTCTCCAAAATTGATCAAGTTTATCTGACCGTTATCTATGATATCATTTTTTACCAAGCTAAAGTTGGAGCTCTATGTGGATTTGGCCAGACTTCTCTACCAGTCCAGCGCTTCTTCCTTTTATTATATGAAAATGGTTCTGCTTTCCTTCCCATGCTTGAGTAAATTGGTGCTATGGATGGTTAATATGCTCCATATGTGCTTTCCATGTGTCAGGAGTGGTGTTGCCACTGATTGCTGTAGGTTTTATATATTTTTTTGGTCTTATGCCGCGTACACACAACCGTTTGTAAGGTCATGGAAAAAACTACGTTTTTTTTCTCGACGTGATTCTTGTCAAGCCTGCCTTGCATACACACGATCGTGAAAAAAAATGCTTGAGCAAAGCGCGGTGACGTACAACGGCGCTATAAAGGGGAAGTTCCATTCGATTGGCACCATCCTTTCGGCTGATTATACAGATTTCCCTTTTCATAACTTGCTTCTGAGCATGCACGTTTTTTTTTTTTTCTCAGTCGTTAAAGTGTACACACTACCATTTTTCACGACGAGAAAAAAGGGCAGAAAAAATAGAGCAGGTTCTAAATTTTTTAATGGCCATGTTTCAAGTCGAGAAAAATGCTCTGGAGCCGACACACGACCCACCCACCCACACGACCCACCCACTCACACGACACACACCCCCACCCACCCACCCACACGACACACACCCCCACACACACGACCCCCCCCCCCCCCCACACACACACACACACACACACACACACACACACACACACACACACACACACACACGACCCCCCCACACACACACACGACCCCCCCCCCCCACACTCTCTCACTCACTCACTCACACTCACACACACACACACTACCCCCCCCCCCCCACACACACACACACACACACACACACACACACACACACACACACACACCCCCCCCACATACACACACACACACACACACACACACACACACACACACACACACACCCCACACATACACATACACACACACACACACACACACACACACACACACACACACACACACACACACACACACCCCCCCCCCCACATACACACACACCCCCCCCCCACATACACACACACACACACACCCCCCCCCCACATACACACACACACACACACACACCCCCCCCCCACATACACACACACACATACACACACCCCCCCCACATACACATACACACACACACCCCCCCACATACACACACACAACCCCCCCACACACGCATACATATATATATATTTTTATATATATATATATATATATATATATATATATATATATATATATATATATATATATACACATACACATACACATACACATACACATACACATACACATACACATACACATACACACACACACACACACAATTTGTTTTTAAGTATCTTTTGGCATTATGTTACATTTCTATAAAATTTCCTTAAGCAAATCAGTTTTTTTTTATCTAGAGATTCTGCCGGCATTGCTGGTGTAGGCGGACAGCTCTACACTGTTGCCTTACAGTTAACTGCGTCATTGACGGCCTGGCGTGCCCACGTCTTCAGGTTAAGCTTTGGGCTGCCTATCTGATAGATGTGAAAGGCGGCGCACCTGTCCACTAAACAAGCTTGTGTGGCGGGCCGACAACACTACTGCTAATTACAAGCCAGTCGCTTAGCGTTGTCAGCCTAAAACAGAAATTCTGGCAGGGCCTCTAGGTAGTAACTTTACAACAGATGCAGAAAATGCTTAAAGGATTGCAGGTATAGATAATCTCCTGTGCGATTTGGGGAGCCGGAGATCCGATCTGGCTGCGTGTTTACAATAGAGCTGGCCCTGAACCGGATGGTCCCCAGCGATCTCTATGATTCTGGGAGGCAGAAGTGATGTCATGACAAACACTGCTATCCCCCCCCTGGAAAGCAGGGGTCAATTTTGTGTGTTTTTTTCCCCCCTCATGCTTTCCAGGGTAGAGGAGATGTCTACAGTTGTGGCCAAAAATTTTGAGAATGACACAAATATTAGTTTTCACAAAGTTTGCTGCTAAACTGCTTTTAGATCTTTGTTTCAGTTGTTTCTGTGATGTAGTGAAATATAATTACACGCACTTCATTCGTTTCAAAGGCTTTTATCGACAATTACATGACTATTATGCAAAGAGTCAGTATTTGCAGTGTTGGCCCTTCTTTTTCAGGACCTCTGCAATGCGACTGGGCATGCTCTCAATCAACTTCTGGGCCAATTCCTGACTGATAGCAACCCATTCTTTCATAATCACTTCTTGGAGTTTGTCAGAATTAGTGGGTTTTTATTAGGGTTGTCCCGATACCACTTTTTTAGGACCGAGTACAAGTACCGATACTTTTTTTCATGTACTCGCCGATACCGAATACCGATACTTTTTTTTAAATGTGTCCCCAAATGCAGCCATCTCCCCCCACATATGTGGCCATGTCCCCCCCCACAAATGCAGCCATGTCCCCCACATATGCAGCCATGCCCCCCCCCTATATGCAGCCATGTCCCCCCACATATGTGGCCATGTCCCCCCACATATGTGGCCATGTCCCCCCACATATGCAGCCATGCCCCCCCCCTATATGCAGCCATGTCCCCCCCCTATATGCAGCCATGTCCCCCCCCTATATGCAGCCATGTCCCCCCCCCTATATGCAGCCATGTCCCCCCCCCCCCTATATGCAGCCATGTCCCCCCCCCCCTATATGCAGCCATGTCCCCCCCCCCCCTATATGCAGCCATGTCCCCCCCCCTATATGCAGCCATGTCCCCCCCCCTATATGCAGCCATGTCCCCCCCCCTATATGCAGCCATGCCCCCCCCTATATGCAGCCATGCCCCCCCCCTATATGCAGCCATGTCCCCCCCTATATGCAGCCATGTCCCCCCCCTATATGCAGCCATGCCCCCCCCCCCCTATATGCAGCCATGCCCCCCCTATATGCAGCCATGTCCCCCCCCCCTATATGCAGCCATGTCCCCCCCCCTATATGCAGCCATGTCCCCCCCCCCCTATATGCAGCCATGTCCCCCCCCCCTATATGCAGCCATGTCCCCCCCCCTATATGCAGCCATGTCCCCCCCCCCCCCTATATGCAGCCATGTCCCCCCCCCCCTATATGCAGCCATGTCCCCCCCCCCTATATGCAGCCATGTGTCCCCCCCCCCTATATGCAGCCATGTGTCCCCCCCCATATGCAGCCATGTGTCCCCCCCCCTATATGCAGCCATGTCCCCCCCCTATATGCAGCCATGTCCCCCCCCCCCCTATATGCAGCCATGTCCCCCCCCCCTATATGCAGCCATGTCCCCCCCCCCCTATATGCAGCCATGTCCCCCCCCCCTATATGCAGCCATGTCCCCCCCCCCTATATGCAGCCATGTCCCCCCCCCTATATGCAGCCATGTCCCCCCCCCCTATATGCAGCCATGTCCCCCCCCCTATATGCAGCCATGTCCCCCCCCTATATGCAGCCATGTCCCCCCCCTATATGCAGCCATGTCCCCCCCCTATATGTAGCCATGTCCCCCCCCCCCCTATATGTAGCCATGTCCCCCCCCCCTATATGTAGCCATGTCGTCCCCCCCCATATGCAGCCATGTCCCCCCCCTATATGCAGCCATGTCCCCCCCCACATATATGCAGCCATGTCCCCCCCCACATATATGCAGCCATGTCCCCCCCCACATATATGCAGCCATGTCCCCCCCCACATATATGCAGCCATGTCCCCCCCCACATATATGCAGCCATGTCCCCCCCCACATATATGCAGCCATGTCCCCCCCCACATATATGCAGCCATGTCCCCCCCCACATATATGCAGCCATGTCCCCCCCCACATATATGCAGCCATGTCCCCCCCCACATATATGCAGCCATGTCCCCCCCCACATATATGCAGCCATGTCCCCCCCCACATATATGCAGCCATGTCCCCCCCCTATATGCAGCCATGTCCCCCCCTATATGCAGCCATGTCCCCCCCTATATGCAGCCATGTCCTCCCCCTATATGCAGCCATGTCCCCCCCTACCTAGATGCCGCCACAGCGTGCGGGGAATATCACAGCTTTCATTTGAATAGCTGTAGTATTCCCCGCTGCGCCGCGTATAGACACTCCCCCTTGCTCGGTATTGGACAGATCTAGTATTCTATTTAGGTATCGGGGGTATTTGTGGGAGTACAAGTACTCCCGCAAATACTCGGTATCGGTACCGATACTGGTATCGGTATCGGGACAACCCTAGTTTTTGTTTGTCCACCCACCTCTTGAGGATTGACCACAAGTTCTCAATGGAATTAAGATCTGGGGAGTTTCCAGGCCATGGACCCAAAATGTCAACGTTTTGGTCCCCGAGCTACTTAGTTATCACTTTTGCCTTATGGCACGGTGCTCCATCGTGCTGGAAAATGCATTGTTCTTCACCAAACTGTTGTTGGAAGAAGTCACTGTTGGAGGGTGTTTTGGTACCATTCTTTATTCATGGCTGTGTTTTTGGGCAAAATTGTGAGTGAGCCCATTCCCTTGGATGAGAAGCAATCCCACACATGAATGGTCTCAGGATGCTTTACTGTTGGCATGACACAGGACTGATGGTAGCCCTCACCTTTTCTTCTCCGGACAAGCCTTTTTCCTGATGCCCCAAACAATCGGAAAGAGGCTTCATCGGAGAATATGACTTTGCCCCAGTCCTCAGCAGTCCATTCACCATATTTTCTGCAGAAGATCAATCTGTCCCTGATGTTTTTTTTTTTTTTTTTGGAGAGAAGTGGCTTCTTTGCTGCCCTTTTTTTTTTTTTTAAAGTGTATTTTGTGCGTGTACTCGAGAGAGGAGCCGGACTGCAGGAGTTGGGAGTAGGCAGGCCTCCCCCAGAGGCAATCTGCCACCTTTCTCAATGCCCCGGGTGGCAATGGCGGGTGTGTGAGGGGGTCCTTTGAAGCCCAACTCCCTATGAGGGAGTGAGAGGATCTAGCCCACCTTTTTCAGATTCTCTTTTCTGGAAATTCCAGCAATGAAAAATCCTACTAGTACTCCTTGTTGAAAAACGATGCGAAAAAACAGAGCATATTCTAAATTTTTAATGCCCATTTTTCAGGTCATGAAAAATGCTCTGGAGCCTACTCACGGCCGTTTTTAATGACATTTAGGTCTGGTTCACACTGGGTACGATTTGGTACGATTTGAGATGCGATTTGACATTTGCCGGCAATTGTCGTCAATGTCACAGGCCTAATAGGTGCGGCGCTGCACAGATTTCAAAAAGTAGTTCCTGTACTACTTTTTGCGATTTCGAGCCACAATTTACATTGACATCTGTGCAGAAACCTGCACAGATGTCTCTGAAATCGCGGCCGAAATCGGGACTGCCAGCGGGAGTGAAATTGCGCCAGTTCAGCTGAACTCGCACGGCTTCACTCCCGCAGCCCAGTGTGAACCTGGGCTTAAAAAAAAGGCATTTTTCACGTCATGAAAAACGGTCGTGTGTACGCATGAAAGTTAAGAGCCAGTTTTTCCCAAACCCCCCCCCAGCATAAAGCCTCTTCCTTAAATACCCCCTTCTAGAGTAAATCTCCCCTCCTAGCACAAATCCCTCCCCAAATCCTTCCAATCTTACAAGTGGGAACTACAGGAGTATTGAATTTGGATAAATTGTATCACCACAGGGTGGCAGTGTGGATACGCAAATAGACGTGTGCCAACATCCTAATTGTTGAAGTATTTGTACATTTATTGAAAATGGACTTTATAGGCACACCCGTACATGTCATATTCCTTTAAAATGTTGTTTATTTAAAAATTAAAATACAAAAAAGTGTGTGTGTGTGTGTGTGTATATATATGTGTGTATATATATATATATATATATATATATATATATATATACACATACACATACACATACACATATATATATAGTTGACTATAAAAATGACATGACAAAATTGCCTACATAGCACTCACAGCACCATTTAAATCAATAGTTCCATATATAGGAATAAAGAATATCCTGAAGTGGACAAATGGTGGTCTAAGTATTTTGATGCGATTTATGGTTGAGGCATATTGTGGGTTCGATACCACTTTTTTAGGACTGAGTACAAGTACCGATACTTAATGTGTCCACAAATGCAGCCATGTCCCCCACAAATGCAGCCGTGTCCCCCAAGTGAAAACCAAGCCCCCCCCCCCCCGCCGCCTAGTTGATCAGCGCGGGGGAACATTACAGCTTTCATTTGAATAGCTGTGTGTTCCCCCCCGCCTCGTCATATATAGCCCCTCCCCCTTGTCCGGGCACTTTGATGGACAGATTACCCATCCAATTCTGGGACGGGTGATCTGTCTATCAAAGTGCCCGGACAAGGGGGAGGGGCTATATATGACGAGGCGTGGCGGGGGAACACACAGCTATTCAAATGAAAGCTGTATTGTTCCCTGCGCTGATCAACTAGATGGCGTCGGCGGGGGGGGCGGTCTTGGCTTTCTCTTTGAGGACTGCTCTGTCTGGAAAAAAAAAAGTATCGGGTGAAGCATCGGGAGCATTTGCGCGAGTACAAGTACTCGCGCAAATGCTTGGTATCGGTCCTGATACTAGTATCGGTATCGGGACAACCCTGCAGGAAGGAAGGTCTGCCCTTGACTCGTTGTTACTAGCTGAGCATGCCTACTTTCTTTCTAAAGGTGATAACCCTATTTTTGCATAGGATGCCAATCAGGTAGCGTTGCCATCCTAAGACAGTAACAATAGAGGCTGTACCTGGCAGTATAAAGCGCTTGAAAAGGAAAAATTAGGTAAAGAAATGTAATTAAAGCTAAAAGTATAATTAAAGGCAAAACTTTTTTGGATAGTGGAGATGGATTAGAACCCCTGTCGGTTTTTATTACTGTCTGTGCCCCCTGTTAGGGAGTATCACCCTCTTCATTTGTCCTGTTTTAACGTTATCATTGAAAGCAAAAGAAAAACACAAATTTTGGGTTGTCCCCAGAAAAGTAATAGCTGGAAATTCTTAGAATGGGGACACTAGTTCTGGTGAGTTGGGGGTCCCCAAGGAATTCCCTTCATTTACAGGGATTTCCCCTCACTTCCTATTGAACAAGAAGTGAAATCTCTGCAATGGGACACAGATGGCGAAAAAAATTATATAACCCTCCCTTGCTCTATTCAAAACTGGAGGAAAAAAAGTTCTTCTTTCTACTCTACTAAGTTGCATTGAAGATAAATCTCTCCAGAAGGGACACAGATGGTCAAGAAAAATCCATCAGTGGTTATTATAACCCTTGCTTGCTCTAGCCAAAAAAAGTTTTACTTCTAGTTCTACTTGAACTCCTGGTTGTTTTTCTCCTATACCACCTGCAACCCTCTAACTCAGGGGTCTCAAACTCAAATTACCTGAGGGACACAAGTCAAGTTTCCATATCCCATGGGGGGCCGCATGCAAACTTTCAAACTTCAAAAACAACAGTACTGGTGTCAGCGAACACATTATTAACCCCCAGCACTGGTGTCAGCGAGCGCATTATTACCACCAGCACTGGTGTAAGTCAGGGTTTGACAAATTTGCTTGGAATCTAGGAGCCAGCTAAAAAAGTTAGGAGCCAGAAAACGCACCCCCGTCTCGACGAGCTTGCGCGCAGAAGCGAACACATACGTGAGCAGCGCCCGCATATGTAAACGGTGTTCAAACCACACATGTGAAGTATCGCCGCGATTGGTAGAGCGAGAGCAATAATTCTAGCCCTAGACCTCCTCTGTAACTTAAAACATGCAACCTGTAGAATTTTTTTAATCGTCGCCTTTGAAGATTTTAAAGGGTAAAAAAGTTTGTCGGCATTCCACAAGCGGACGCAATTTTGAAGCGTGACATGTTGGGAATGAATTTACTCGGCGTAACATTATCTTTCATAATATTAAAAAAATGGGGATAACTTTACTGTTGTCTTATTTTTAAATTAAAAAAAGTGTATTTTTTTTCCAAAAAAGTGCGCTTGTAAGACCGCTGCGCAAATACGGCGTAACAAAGTATTGCAACGATCACCATTTTATTTTCTAGGGTGTTAGGATAAAAAATATATATAATGTTTGGGGGTTCTAATTAGAGGGAAGAAGATGGCAGTGAAAAATAGTGAAAAATGACATTAGAATTGCTGTTTAACTTGTAATGCTTAACTTGTAATACCAACGGCCACCACCAGATGGCACAAGCTCACATCTGGTGGTAATAACGTGTAATACCAACGGCTCACCACCAGATGGCGCCAGCACACAAAAAAAAATAATAATTTTGTTCCCTCTTTGCTACCCCCACTTCCACCCTGCCTGCGGGCCATTTATAACTGGTCCGCGGGCCGGTACTTTGAGAACATTGCTCTAACTAATCACTGGCATAAAAAAAAAAAAAAAAAAAAAATAATAATAATAATAATAATAAAAAAAAAACTCCTCCTGTTCACCTAAATCCACAGTGACATGACATTCTGGCCCCAAATCTTCTCTCGGAGTACAGGAGGTTGGGTCATTCTGCCACATTGACTCCAGCGTGATGTGGACAATTGCTATTGGCTATTCACACGCCAGGATCCACTCGGGATCAAGAAGATTCTGCAGGTGATTCTGGCAGTGTGAAAGGACTGTCTGGCATGGGCATGTCTACATGGCTGAATTATCCGTCCACAACACACACTCTGGAGAGGGACCTGGACAGTAGACTTGGTTAAAGAGGAGTTCCACCCAAAAATGGAACCCCCCCCCCCTCCAGTGTCACATTTGCCACCTTTTCAGGGGGGAGGAGGGAGCAGATACATGTCTAATGCAGGTATTTTATCCCACTTTCAGGCATAGATCACTGCGGTGACCTACGTCCAGCACCTACACTGTACCTCCCCCCCCCCCCCCCCCCCGCTGTCACAGACACAGGTCCCAGAAGACAGCAGGGACCAGTGGAATGGCACAGAGCGACTCGCACATGTGCAGTAGGGAACCAGGAAGTGAAGTCACTTCCTGATTCCCTTATCGAAGATGGCGGTGGCAGCAGCACCCGAGAGCCGAGGGAGTGATCGGCTTTGGGTGCCGACATCGCGGGCACCCTGGACAGGCAAGTGTCCATAAATTAAGTCAGCAGCTGCTGTATTTGTAGCTGCTGACTTTAAAAAAGAAAAAAAAAATTGGCGGAGCTCCGCTTTAAAGGGGAGTTCCAGCCTTTTTTTATGTTTATTAAAAGTCAGCAGCTACAAAAAGTGTAGCTGCTGGCTTTTAATAAACAGACACTTACCTGCTCCACGGTTCGAGCGATGCGCCGGCCGGGGCTCCGCTCCTCTTCCCTCCCTCCCTGGCCGGTGTCTTCATTCCAAGTGTGGGCACCCACTGCACATGCGCGAGCGTCACTGCGCATACGATCGCCTACAGGGAGGGGCTGCAGTAAGGCGATTAAGCTTTCGCCTTACCAGCCCCTCGGCGGAAGGAGGAAGTGGGACAGGAAGTCCCACTCCTCCTGAAGCCCCCCCCCCAAGTTCCATTTTGTGGACCTCCGCTTTAAGTATAATATACTTCAGAAGGTAAAATAAATATTTTATTTTTTAAATTGACAGGGTGCCAAACTTTCCTCTTGGTTAAATGGGGGGGAAAAAAATCTGCACGTTAAAATTTTCAGAAACAAATCTGCTGCCTGTGGAGGTGATGAAGACCTCCTTGCACTTAGAGACTCAGTAGAACATGTAAATGAATGGGAGCTTTGCATATCTTTTTGTGCATTTGTATGTGGCGCTGGTTGTTGTACTTGGCGTGTGTGTGTTGTCCCTTATAAATCAGTTGATGTTGATTGTTGTGTGGTCTTGTCGGTTTTGGTGAGTTCAAGTCCATCGTCGTCGGTCTCGGTGTGCAGAACGCCTTTCCATGACTGTGCAATGTATAACCTGTGTGCCTTGTCCTCTTACCATTAGAATATTCTTTGAATTCTTCAGCTGAGAAGGTGGAGGCTTTGCCTGATCCGGTCTTCTCAGACTCGAGGAACCGCGTTCGTGTCAAGCAGGACCTGGCCACACTACCAGCTGAGCTCATCAGCCAGATCGGGAACCGTTGTCATCCAAAACTCTACGAAGAAGGAGATCCTGCTGAGAAGATAGAACTGGTGACGGGTATGTACTGCCGGTTTTTTATATGCTCCTCTGTTTTCTAACAAGCAGCTTCTATGTATCTTACTTAGGTTGACCACATGTTGGCCCCGCCATGTTCTAAGATGATGTAGCTGAACTGAAGTTCTGCACTAGTCCATTGGGCTCAGAACAGTCCCATAAATTGTATGACCCTTAAAAATCCCTCATTCACTTCTGTATCTATAGGCATTGTGGATAAATTCCTCTTTAACCTCCCTGGCGGTATGATTCTTTCAGAAAAAACATGCTGAAAGCGGTACCATTATTTGCAAGGAAATTTGGCGTTTTATATTGTAGGTCTGTCATTTTTAGAAATAACTCACTTAAATCTGACCAAACAAGCTTCTAATAGGCATCCCGGGTATGACATTTTTTTAAAAACAAAATTATAAATTATAATATAATAAATAATTATAAATAATTATAACAAATAATAATATAATTATAATAAAAATTATTCAATAATGTAATCAAATCAAAATCACTGAAATTTGCTCAGTTGCAGAATTGTCGCTGTCATTATTTTTTTTTTTTTATGACGAATTTCCCCACAAATCGCTATCGCACAATTCTGCAAGTGATTATAATTTATTATCGCTGTTTTTTTTGCTGATCTAAAACTATTTTTGACATAAAGGGACACTTTTGGTTGCTATGGACAATCTACAGTTTGCAGGGAGAAAGAAACGTTTTTATTATATAAAATGACATGCAGGGCACTGGGCAGACCACTAGGGACAGGGGGGGTGTGTTTTTTTTACATACAGTACTGTAATCTATAAGATTACAGTATACTGTATGTAAGGTGTTTATTTACTTTTTTGAATTTGGCGCCGTTCTCCGTCCCCGTGCGTCGTAACGTCGCAGGGAACGGAGATCGGCGTCACACGGAGGCACTGTGTGAATCGAGCGAGGTCCTGCTCGCTCACACAGCGCGGTGGCATCGCTGGATCCAGGGACAAGGTAAGTAAAATTCCCTGTACATCCAGCGAGGCG
Organism: Rana temporaria; assembly: GCF_905171775.1. Taxonomy (NCBI): domain Eukaryota; kingdom Metazoa; phylum Chordata; class Amphibia; order Anura; family Ranidae; genus Rana; species Rana temporaria. Next base: position 446,741,292 of record NC_053491.1, read on the forward strand.
AGCCCGAGTCTGACTCGGGGTTACCGATCGTAGCCCAAAAATCTCACCCCGAGTCAGACTCGGGAACACCGCCCAGGAGGTTAAAGCTCACAACAGTGGCACAGAAATCTCTGCTATTTTTCCATTAAAAGCAGAATCTTGGCAGTTTGCCAACCAGATGTTTCTAATTTCTCAGAAACTAAAATCTTGGAGTCTTTGTTGTGATCTTCAAGAATGAATCACTTAACAGTGGCTGCAGTTAGAGAGGTTATTGATGGCTTGCCTTAAAGCTCTTTTCCTGCTTGTTAATAATTAGGGTTGTCCCGATACTCTCCAGTGGCTTTCCCTTTGCCACTGGAGACCTACATAAGGCTGGATTTGGGGGACACATTTAAAAAAAAAGTATCGGTATCGGCAAGTACAAAAAAAAAAGTATCGGTACTTGTACTCGGTCCTAAAAAAAGTGGTATCGGGACATCCCTATTAACCACTTAAGGACCGGACCAATATGCTGCTAAATGACCCAAGGGGTTTTTACAATTCGGCACTGCGTCGCTTTAACAGACAATTGCGCGGTCGTGCGAGGTGGCTCCCAAACAAAATTGGCGTCCTTTTTTCCCCCACAAATAGAGCTTTCTTTTGGTGGTATTTGATCACCTCTGCGGTTTTTATTTTTTGCGCTATAAACAAAAATAGAGCGACAATTTTGAAAAAAATGCAATATTTTTTACTTTTTGCTATAATAAATATCCCCCAAAAACGTATATAAAAAAAAAATGTCCTCAGTTTAGGCCGATACGTATTCTTCTACCTATTTTTGGTAAAAAAAAAATCGCAATAATCGTTTATCGGTTGGTTTGCGCAAAATTTATAGCGTTTACAAAATAGGGGATAGTTTTATTGCATTTTTATTATTTTTTTTATTTATTTTTTTTTTTTACTACTAATGGCGGCGATCAGCGTTTTTTTCCTGACTGCGACATTATGGCGGACACTTCGGACAATTTTGACACATTTTTGGGACAATTGTCATTTTCACAGCAAAAAATGCATTTAAATTGCATTGTTTATTGTGAAAATGACAGTTGCAGTTTGGGAGTTAACCACAGGGGGCGCTGTAGGATTTAGTGTTCACCTAGTGTGTGTTTACAACTGTAGGGGGTGTGGCTGTAGGACTGACGTCATCGATCGAGTCTCCCTATAAAAGGGATGACTCGATCAATACGCCGCCACAGTGAAGCACGGGGAAGCCGTGTTTACATACGGCACTCCCCGTTATTCAGCTCTGGGGAGCGATCGCGACGGAGTGGCTATAAACGAATAGCCGCGCCGTCGTCCCGGATCACTCCCCGAGGGAATCCGGCCACTGCATGTAGCAGGGGGGGTCCCGATCGGACCCCCGACCCGCGGAAAGGCAGGGATGTACAGGTACGCCAATGTGCCTGTCCGTGCCATTCTGCCGACGTAAATGTACATGCGGCGGTCGGGAAGCGGTTAATAATACATTTTTTTTTATGTAGTTTGATGCCCTATAGTCTGGATGCAGGGGCACTTCCTGCTACTACAGGGGTGACCAAAGCTAAATTATATTGGTTTCTAAGGTGCTCCAATGGTGTGTTTGTTTTTTTTTTTTTTTTTAAAGCTGTTTTACTACACTATAGATATAGAAGAAAAAAAATCTAAATCCATACTCTGGTGGCTAAACCTTTAGGATTGGTACAAAAATTCATATTTTGACCTGTTCAGAAATGATGACCACAATCCTTTCTTACCATCTCAGGAACCAATGTGTTTATCACCCGTGCTCAGCTGATGAACTGCCATATTAGCGCCGGAACACGCCACAAGGTCCTACTTCGCCGGTTACTGGCCTCCTTCTTTGACAGGTTAGTAGCGGGATGGGTTGTTATGATGGAACGTTACAACTGGCTTCTTCATGTGTAGAAGAGGTTAATGGTCATAATGAAAAAATTGTATTCCCTGTATTATCCTTTTTTTTGCAGAGTACATAGAACTGTCCATATCAGCCCCACCTCTAGAGGGTCACGTGGCCTAATTTCCCTGCTACAGTCATTCTATTGCACATCCTATAGCAGGGGTAGGCAACCTGGGGCCCTCCAGTTGTCATGGAACTACATTTCCCATAAGGCATCGCAAGGCTGGCAGTTACAATTACTCCCATAGGCATGATGGGACTTGTAGTTCTGCTACAGCTGGAGGGCCTCCAGGTTGCCTACTCCTGCCCTATAGGGCCAGTTCGTTACCAGTATGTTTTTGGACTGTGTGAGGAGCTGCACACAAGCAAAGGTAGAACATACAGAATCTATGCAGATGTGCCTGAAGAACATATACAGGAGATCTGCAATACATTTACATATCCCTTTGTTTTATTCCTTTAAAGTATATGTAAACCGTCACCTTGTAAAACAACCCGTTCAGTTTAAAATAGAAATTAAAGGCAAAACATTTGTGTATATAGATAAAAATTAAGAAAACAAATACCTTTTTTTTTTTAATAAGTAATCGCATTCCCTCTGTTCGAAGCTGCATAAGAGCTGGGGGAGGAGAAACACCAGTACCCTGATCTTCTTAGAGAAAGGCTGTCTGGAATGGGGGTGCTTGTCAGGACAAGTCTAAACATTGGAGGAGAGCACACCGTGTTTCCTAGCATAGCTAGGGAAATGACACTCTGTGCTCTCCTGCCCAGGGGTGGCTCTAGGCTTTGTGAGGCCTTAGGCATAACTTAGACATGAGGCACCACTCACCCGTAATGGTAAAAAAATGAAAGCGATAAAAATTAACTGCATAAATTGCATATATTAAGAGCCTTAAAGTGCTGGTGTCAGTGCACTCTTTCTCAGCACTGGTGTCAGCGTGTTCTCAGTGCTGGTGTCGGGGCACTTTTTCTCTTCACCCCCCCCCCCCGCCAGGAGATGAAGGGGGTCCCTGTCCCAAGGGGAGATGAAGGGGGTCCCTGTCCTCAGGGGGCGGAGCTCTGGATGAGGAGGACTCTGGGATGAGCGGCGCAGCATGGGGAAGGATAGAGGGACACGGAAGAGCCGGTGAACGGCCAAACACACAAGTAGGGAAGGTGACACAAAGCAGCCAGTGCGGTAGAGGCTGGGGCTCTGCTACTCACCCCATCCTCCAGCCACCCGGGCGCTGCTATTCCTACCCACCTCTAGCTCTTTAATTCAGCAAATTAGGTGGTCACAAGGCCCCTGTGGGTGCGAGGCCTTAGGCGACCGCCTAATTTGCCTAATTAGAGAGCCGCCTCTGCTCCTGCCTGGTGTGGAAAGTTTTGGATAGGAAAGCAGAGGAACTGGCAGGAACACCAGGAAGGAAGCAATACAAAACGCAACAGGATACTTTTTCATACAAGTACATGGAACAGCAGGCACAGAAATATGAAATGTTAAGGTTACATATTCTTTAAAGACCCTGTAAGCAGCATAAAAAAAATACATTTTTTATTTACTAGAAATGCACTCCCCTCCTAATGTTGTGGATGTGCAGCATATTTACCATATAGTTGCCTTGTGTTAAACTACTGAATTCATCCCCCTCTTTTCATCTTCGCAACATAGATAGCAGTTGTTCAGTAGTCAATTGTAAGAACTGGATGGACTCTTTAAGATAACGCAGGCAGGATGCAAAGGCCATGAGATTGCTCTAAATTGGCATGATTAAGGCCCCTTTCACATGAACTTTCCAGTCGCTCCATTCAGCCCTATGGAGCAGCGGATGTCAGCGGTGACATGTCCACTGACACCCGCTGCTATCCAATCCCATTCTGTCCGCCAAATCCAGATGGCTGGTGACCCTATTTTCCATCCGCCTGGAGGATTGGATGAAAACTGACAGGCGGTCCGTTTTCATTTGATTTCCCCATAGAGGAGAGCGGGGCTCTGACAGGTCCGTCTCTGCACAGTGAGAGGAGATAGACCTGTCATCCGCCTGCTCAGTGGGGATCAGCGTGTGAAACAGGCCTAACAGTTCTTTTTTTTTTTTTTTTTGCTTTCAATTTTATTTTTATATAATATACACATAGCCCAAAAAAAAGCAAATAAGAGAAGTTCATTACTGAAGGTTTACATACACTTTAAAGGATAAGTTCACCTTTAAAAAAAAAAAAAAGATAATAAATGCACATCTCTTTGCAGGTAAAAAAAAATGTTCATTTATTTTTTTATTAGAAACCTGTAAAACCTTGCACCTATGATCAGCAGATTACGGGTGCAATCTCGGGCTCCTGCAGACTCGGTGTAGCTGTCTGCCTGTACCTGGTACGGGCAGGCAGTTACTGAATGACAGGGAGACTCGCTGAACTATATAGAACCCTCATCGGCATCCATCAATGAGAACTACAAGCCATCAGCCGCAATGGATGATGGTAGTTGTAGTTCTCCCTTTCACAGAACGAAAGATGCGGCTGGGTGGGCAGAGCCGTTTGTGTGTGTGTGTGTGTGTGTGTGTGTGTGTTTTTTTTCTTTCTTGCCTATTAAATTATGACAAGGGGTGTATGGAAGCAGATGCCCGACCCACTGTTACAATGGGACTCTGGAGGGTGCAGGGGCTGCAGAAATACGCCGGCGTATTTTAAAATTTGCCGCGTCGTATCTTGATTTGGAATCCTCAAACCAAGATCCGACGGCTTTTGGCTAAGATCCGACAGGCGTACGGCTTCGGATCGTAGGTGTAATTCTATGGAGTTCGCGTCATTTTCAAGCATCGGGTATGCAAATTGACTGTTTACGGCGATCCACGAGGGTACGCGCGTTCGTCGCATTCTCTTACGTCGTCGCTAGTCGGTTTTTACCGTCGCAATCTTAAGCCTGCTATTTCAAGGCTTCGATTTAGACCAGCCATGTTAAAGTATGGCCGTCGTTCCCGCGTCGAATTTCAAATTTTTTTTTTTTTGCGTAAGACGTCCGGGAATACGAAAGTACGTTGCACACGTCGCCGTTCAAAAAACACGTCGGGGCGCCGTAATTTCGCGCAAAGCACGGCGGGAAATTTTCACACGGAGCATGCGCAGAACGTTCGGCGCGGGAGCACGCCTAATTTAAATGGTACACGCCCCATTTGAATTAGGCGGGCTTGCGCCGGACGGCTTTACGTTACACCGCCGTAAGTTTACACGCAAGTGCTTGGTAAATCAGGCACTTGCGCTGAAAAGTTGCGGCGGTGTAACGTAAATGAGTTGAGTTACGCCGCAGCGCAGCTACATGAATCTGGCCCTTAGTAACCGGATACACCCTGGATACGGGTGTAACATGTTATGAAAGGTGAACTTCGCCTCTCAAGCATTGCAAGCTGTACTAGGACAGGGTGGTGGTGCATTCAGGGTGGAAGAAGGAAACTTCTTTAGGATCATTAGCAGTCTGTTGTAGCCGGGACATGTAATTAAGTACAAATAGTTTTTGTTCCATGACCCAGCTTCAGGACAGGCTACAGACAAGTAGTTGCAAACTGTCCTTCCACATGTAAATGACTGGTGACCACATTAAGATTTTTCAATAGAAGTGTCCTGAATTGCATTGGATGGTCCCATTTAGAAATATTGTTGAGCAGTGCTTTTTTTCTCATCTTTCAGGAACACTTTAGCAAACAGTTGTGGAACAGGAATCCGCTCGTCCACCAACGACCCCAGTAGGAAGCCCCTGGACAGCCGAGTGTTGCACGCTGTGAAGTGTGAGTTGTCTTCTGAGACATTGGGAGAAACAAGTGTTTTCATGAACTGCATTGTGAAGTCTCTTACAGTATAATCTATGAAAGAGGGCATTGATAGGGGATCAACTGGCACCACATACTTAACAATCATTTGTAACTTTTTATGTACCAGAAAAAAAAACCACAAAATAGTTTATTTTAAAGAAAATATCTTTAAAGTGGAGCTTTACGCATAACAGCGTGTTAAAATAAAATATAATGTTCTTTAAGGGGGTTGTAAAGGTAAAAGTTTTTTCACCTTAATGCATCCTATGCATTAAGGTGAAAAAACATCCGATGGTACCTCCTCCCCCCCCCCCCCCCCCTCCCCCCCCGTTTTACTTACCTGACAGTTCGAAATTTCCCGGGCTGGCCGTTGATTGGCTAGGCTGGGCGGATTGATAACGCAGCCATTGGCTGTCGCTGCTGTCAATCACAGCGGATGACGCCGGGGGGCGGGCCGATGTATCACGGGAGCGCGCTCGCAAAAGCTTTCCACCATGCGAGGGAGCTCGCATGAACGTGGAAAGCTTTTGCGAGGAGGAGCCGAGACAGCCGCCGAGGGACCCCAGAAGACAAGGATCCGGGTCACTCTGTGCAAAACGAACTGCACAGCGGAGGTAAGTATAACATGTTTGTTATTTAAAAAAAAAAAAACATTTCTGCCTTTAGTGTCCCTTTTAAAGCGGTTGTAAAGGTAATTTTTTACCCCTAAATATCTTCCTTTACCTTAGTGCAGTCCTCCTTCACTTACCTCATCCTTCCATTTTGCTTTTAAATGTCCTTATTTCTTCTGAGAAATCCTCACTTCCTGTTCTTTGGTCTGTAACTCCACACAGTAATGCGAGGCTTTCTCCCTGGTGTGGAGTGTCATGCTCGCCCCCTCCCTTGGACTACAGGGGAGTTGGGACGCTCTCTACGCTGCAAATGGAGAAAGGAGCTGTGTGTTAGTGGGCGTCCTAGTAGCTCCAACCCCCGCATTGAGTGACCCGTTGGAGAAGCACCCTCCTATGGGACACCCATGCGGGCATGCTCCCGAGTCCTGCTTCTGCGTCTATTGTCACAGAAAGCAGGACACAGCCCTGCCCCCGGCGCCCTTGTTATTTTATTAGATTGACAGCAGCAGGAGCCAATGGCTACGCTGCTATCAATTATCCAATCTGGACACGTGGCATCAGCTAGAGCTGGTGTGCTCATACCCGGGAGAAGAAAACCGGAGTCAGGTAAGTAAAACGGGGGCACTGGGGGGCTGTAGCACTGCAGAAGGTTTTTCACCTTAATGCATTAAAGCGGAGTTCCTAAAAAAGAAAAAAATATATATTAAGTCATCAGCTACAAATACTGCAGCTGCTGACTTCTTTTTTTTTTTATTTATTTTTTCTAATAATCGGACACTTACCCGTCCCACGGTCCAGTGATGCAGGTGTACGAAGTCCCGCTCGTCTCCCCCCTCCTTGGCGCCAGCATTGTCAGTGGGGTCACCTGCACTTAAAGCGGAAGCTCCATTTTTGGGTGGAACTGCACTTTAATGGGAAACACTAGCAAGGAATGTACATTCCACATTACCACTTAAGATCCGGACCAAAATGCAGGTAAAGGACCCGGCCGGTTTTTGCGATTCGGCACTGCGTCAATTTAACTGACAATTGCGCGGTCATGCGACGTGGTTCCCAAACAAAATTGGCGTCCTTTTTTTCCCACAAATTGGGCTTTCTTTTGGTGGTATTTGATCACCTCTGCGGTTTTAATTTTTTGCGCTATAAACAAAAATAGAGCGACAATTATGAAAAAAAATCAATATTTTTTACTTTTTGCTATAATAAATATCCCCCAAAAATATATAAAAACATTATTTTTTTTCTCAGTTTAGGCCGATACGTATTCTTCTACCTATTTTTGGTAAAAAAAATCGCAATAAGCGTTTATCGATTTGGTTTGTGCAAAATTTATAGCGTTTACAAAATAGGGGATGGTTTTATTGCATTTTTAATTTCGGTTAATTATAACGCACATACATTTTTCGGATCACCACCATATATAGTCCCCACTGTAATATCCACAGACATCTCTCTCTCTCTCTCTCCCCCCCCCCCCCCACTGTAATATCCACAGACATCTCCCCCCCCCCACTGTAATATCCAGACATCCCCCCCCCCTCTGTAATATCCACAGACCCCCCCCACCCCCACTGTAATATGGTCCACATCTCCCCCACTGTATAGGAAGATTAGTGCTTGCTTAGTCTTACCAGAGAAGCTGGCCGAACACAAGCAGTTGAGGCCGGGTGATGACGTCAGCGCGCCGCTCTAGGCTCACCTAGGCCTACGCCGGGTGGACCAAGATGGCCGCCGCTTCGGGAACTAGGCTGAAGCCGCAGCCTTTCCTATGGCCGAGGCAGCAGCGGAGCTCTGTGGATCACGAGGTGTGCCGATCCGCATATGGTGATCCGTTCGGATCACGGCTCATTTACGATACGTTGCACCACTAGTACCGATCAAAAGAATTTTGATCGATCAAAAAAAATAGCTATTTATCGAGGAATTAATCTTTAATTTCCACAGCCCTAGTATTTTTGTTTTGCATTATTGCTATTACAACCACTTTAATGATGTCAGATCTCTGTAGAAGTTTGTAATTTATTGTGGGAAAGTCTTGCATTGATGGTACAGGCCATGATTGTTCATGTCATCCCTTTCAGTTGACCTCTCATGTCTTCCACAGTTTACTGTCAGAATTTTGCCCCGAATTTTAAGGAGAGCGAGATGAACGCCATTGCAGCGGACATGTGCACAAACGCCCGGCGCGTGGTGCGCAAGAGCTGGATCCCAAAGCTGAAGCTGCTGATGGCCGAAGGAGACGCTTACACGTCTTTCATCAACGACACCGGCAAAATGGAGCCCGACCTGATGGGAGCGGCCACTGGCGGAGATCACGGCACCGGCTTCGACGGTGAGCCAGGCGAGGGGATGCCCTGATAACCCTTCTGTACGGGGCCCACACATGTAAATACCGCCCTCTGTCTTGGCCGAGGGACGAGGGCGTAGAGGACAATGTGGCACTCAGGAGGTGGACTGTAATCTAAACGCCGCAGTAGGAGGTGCTGAGTATGACTGCGTGCTGCTGCACGGACTAGAGACTGGTGTGGAGGTACTCGGTATCGCTATACACTGCTGCATGAGGTACTCGGTATCATTTAGCGCCCCGTGTTCCATTATCAGTATAGAGTTATACGCAGTGTCATTATATAGCGCCGCGTGTACATTATCAGTGTATAGAGATACTCCGCATAGTCATACAGCACATCAAAGGTCGTAGAGCTGAAGCTGAGATTCACTTGTAAATAGATACTTTGCGTCATTTTATAGTGCAGTCGCGGTAGAAGTACGGTATTCTCACGGGCCAACCGATAACCCAAGTCCTGCATCCCTGCTGCGAGATTTAGCGTTTTTTTTTTTCTTTTTAGTATTTTTTTTTTTTCAAGCCCCTCCTGCCACACCCCAAGAAGGAGTCGAAGGTCGCCCCTGAGCATGCTGGCTGCGCACAAAAAGCCTGGCGTGCTCGGGCCTGAAACCAGCTTGACCCATATATGCTTTAGCTTGCAAGGTCAATACTGGTGTTGCACAAGCTCTTTCAATAAGAAGTAAATATGGAAGAGCGCCCACCACCTAAAGCAGCCAGATTTCCGCGTTTTTTTTTTTTTTTTAGTCAAATCACTGAACGATTTCTTCTGATTGGTTGCTGTGGGTCACCGTACTTAGTTGATGTAGCTCCATAGACTTAATTTTCTTAACTGCACTAGAAGAAAGAGCTAGATGCTCGCTTGTTGCTGTCTTTATACTGCGCTCCAGGGTTCGAAGGATGATCTCCAGGCCTGTTCTTGGCTCTTGCAAGCAGAGGTAGCTCACTTTTTTTCCTTTTTTTTTTTTTTTTTTTTTTTTTTTTTAAAGCGTTGAAAACATTTTTAATAACTGTATGCCTTTTCTCCAAAGTTTTTGGTGATTTCCTTTATCGTAGTTTTGATTTAACGCTAGCACCTTGCTTGAAGTGAACCAGTCACCCCACGGGAGCCATATATTTTTTTTTTTTTTGGCAAAACCAATATTTTATAGAATACAACTTTATTCTTTTATGATCCATCGTTTCTTGGTTTTTCTCTTAAATGAGCTTCCTTCCCTTTCCCTTGTTTTTACATTTGTCTCTGTTGCCTTTTGTTCCCGAGATTGTCGCAGCGCAAACACCTTGACTGGTCATGGTGTAATCTCGCAAACCATTGAATTTTATGTAGGCGTGGCTTGTGAGTGAAAATTTTTAGGGTTGGCGAATTTTGTGCTCAGGCGCAAAGATAGCTAAGCATTAAGGCTGCAGATAACGATAAGAAACGGGTTCCTTGGTGTGTGATTTTTTTGTCTTATATCTTTGGGCTTCGTTTTCTTAAAGCGGGGGTTCACCCTGAAAAAAAAAATTCTTTATCTACCATACAAACGAGCATACTAGCGTCAGCTAGAGTATGCCTTTTTTTTTTTTTAGCTGTACTTACAGCGCCTGCGCAGTCAGCTTCTAGTCTGATGTGCAGGCGCCGTATAGCGCCGTGAAGAGCCGAGTCCTACTCCGGCTATTTTCGGAACGTGGGATGCGCCATAGCCGGCCGTCAATCATGTTCCACTCTTCATAGGAACGCACATTCCCCGCGGGTGTCTGAAACGAAACTTACGGATTAAACCATAAGTACAGCACATAAAAAAAAAGGCACACTGTAGCTGATGCTAGTATGCTAGTTTGGATGGTCCAAAGTTGTGGTTTTGGGTGAACCTCCGCTTTAAAGGGTAAGTTCGCCTTATACAGAAAAATCTGTAAGGTGAACTTACTCGGGACCCCCCACCTCACCCAGTCCCGCGGCGATCACCCGTCGGATAGCCAGCAGCCTCACTGTCCGGGGCTTAGAAGTCCCCCACAGCTTAAAGTGGATGTAAACCGGATTCATGAAATTTGAGCTGGGCACATATATCTGCAGTATTTTGTTATCTCTCTTCAAAGCGCCAAGTCCTGTATCTCTCTTCTGAACCGTTCCTCAGCCTGATAACTCCTGACAAATTCTGACACTTTAGATAAAAGCAGCCTGAAATTTCTGTCAGGGGAGGTTGGTAAAATAGATGAACAGGGAGCTGGCCCTATTACAAAACACCTCTGCCTATGATGAGAGGGGGTGTGTGCCTTTCCTCCAATCGGCAATGTTAGCGATCTTGGCTCTATGGCCAGACATCACACTCTGTGTTAAAGCAGAGGTTCACCCTAAAACAAGTACCGTATTTATTGGGGTATAGCGCGCTCCCGCAAAGTTGCCCCGAATTCCTGTGAAAAAAAGATTTTTTGTACTTACAGTTTTGGTGTCTTGCGTGGCGTCCATCGGCGGCCTCGTCGGGTCCGGCGTCCGTCTGCAGCTTCGGGTGTCCTCTTCGTCGGATACGGAGTCCTTCTGCGGCGTCCTCCCCGCTCGTTTCCCGCGCCGAGTTTGAATACTGCGCCGACATATACAGAGCGCAGTACTCGTGTATCGTCGGGCAGGCTCGGCTACTCTCGCGCTGACGTCCTGTACGTCCAGGACGTGAGCGCGGAAGGAGCCGAGACTGCCTGACTATACCCGAGTGTACTGCGCTCGGTATATGTCGGCGCAGTATTCAAACTCGGCGCGGGTATCGGCGTATATCGCGCACCCACGATTTTTCCCTGGGCAAAAAAGTGCGCAGTATACGCTGATAAATATGGTATATACCATTCCATCCAGCATACTGCCGACATGTACAGTATGCTGCTGTTTTTTTTTTTTTTTTTTTCGATGTACATAACCTCGTATAGCTATTTTTTTTTCCCCCAGGTTACGGGTAGTCCCTCCCACGGGAGTGGGCGTTCCTAAGTGATTGACGTGATGGCAAAAGCTTTCCCACGGCGCATAATGCGCGTCACCAGTTTCCGGGAAGAAGCCTTTCGGAAACTGGTGACGCGCATTATGCGCCGGGGGGGAAGCTTTTGTCATCACGTCAATCACTTAGTCTCTGAATAGGAACGCCCACTCCCGCGGGACCCACTTCCGGAAGCCGGGGGGAAAATAGCTATACAGCGGTATGTACAGCGGAAAACCAAAAAAAAGCATACTGTACATGTCGGCAGTATGCTGGATGGAATGGTATATACGTGTTCTTTAGGGTGAACCTCCGCTTTAAATAGGAAGAGAAAATCTCCTAACACAATCTGAACTTTCTAAACTGTATAAAAATGTGAAGACAGCAGATATACATGTAAAACCTATGTAGGGAGATTTGGTTCACCCTGTGTATCATCTGAGGCTGTTCACTTCACTGGGTGTATTGGAGGGTTTACATCCACTTTAAAGGGGTTGTAAATGTTAGTTTTTTTATTTTCTAAATGGGTTCCTTTTAAGCTAGTGCATTGTTGGTTCACTTACCTTTTCCTTCGATGTGAACACAGCGTCTCCCCGCAGGGATGTAGTCCCAAGGGAGGGGGCGAGCACGCTGGCTAACCCCCAGCCAGAACGGCTCGGATGATGGGGGCAAGCTTACTGAAGAGGAACAGGAAGTGAGAAATTCAGACAAAGAAAAAAAAACATTTAGAAGGGAAATCGAAGGAGAAGGTAAGTGAACCAACAATGCACTAGCTTAAAGGAACCTATTTAGAAAATAAAAAACAAATCTTTAAAACCCCTTTAATCTCCAAAACCTACCTCATCAGGTGGTATGTTTTTAAGAGCATTCCAATTGGTCTGTGCCATGGACCAATCAGAACCCGCGTTGCCAGTCCTGTTCACCGGAGGCGAAGAGGAGAGAAATCCGCGGGGATTTCAAACCCCTGGACCGGTACCGGTGTGATCTGTCAGTGCGGGAGATCGCCGGACTCCAGGTTAGCGGGACCCGGTGTAATGGGAAGGGGGTCCAGTGTAAGAGTTCACCTTACAGAGTTTCTGTAAAGGTGAACTTACACTTTAAAGGCCTGTACATTTACAAAGGTTTTGTTTTTGCACTTTAAAAAAGGGCATGGGGGTTGGCCGGAATCGCTCTCTGTTAACCCATCAGTCCTTTTCCCTTTTGAAACATAAGAAAGACTTGGGAGCCGGCACCATAAAGGGCTTGCTATTACCCTTACTAGCCAGAGAATCCTCTACTATGTCCCCTCTGATCCTTTTCTATTTAGGGCTTGAAGGGGTTTCCTCTTTCGACAAGAGTACAATAAGGGCATTCTCATTGGATAGCGGAGCAACACGTGGGAGGGGCTTATACCAAACGCCATGTTCTAGCCCTTGGTTAAACTGTGATCAGAGGGGAATGTACATGTGGCTTATCAGGCTGATAAAGGTAAACGTGACCTGTTTAATTTCAAAAGGAAAAAAAAAAAAAATGGCCGACACATTTGCTTTATAATTTATTACCAAAAATAGCCACAAAGGCTACAAAACGGCTCGATGGATTGTGAAAGGGCGAAAGATAATTTTTTTTGATCTTGGTTCGATGCTAGCACAAAATCACATGGACAAAAACATCATGGACAATTTTATGGCAGAGGGATTCTGATTGGTTTTTAAAAGTTTGCTTGGGTTGGCTTTTTATAAAACTTCAGAAAGGGGCAATTGCTTTGTAGCAGCCAAACGTATTGCTCTCGTGATCCTTCTTTTCTTTTCTTTTTCTGAGCAGGTTATATAGGGAAAGTAGAGACCTGCTTTCTATGGGCACCAGCCAGATTTGTCCTTTTTGCTGTAGGGCCTTTAAAGTGTTACTAAACCCAGGACCCTGCATTCACTATATCTGGTCTCCCACAGGACACAGAACATGGAAATGTATTTATTTTAGTAAATATAAACTGCTAAATACCTTTTTTTTCTCATCAGCAGTCTTGTGACTTCTATCAGTATCTGGTTAAAGCTTGTAGGAGGAGTTTTCATTCTCCTCTGACTGTCCTATTCGGCTGCATGCCCCCCTGACCCTCTTTCTGGACAGTGCTGATTGGCCCTTTGCTGATCACATGGAAAAACAAAAACTCTAGCAATACACACCAAACTGAGCATGTGCAACTTGTCCCCTAGCCTTTGTTCTGTCAGCAGATCAATCGCACCAAACTGAGCATGTGCAACCTGTCCCCTAGCCTTTGTTCTGTCAGCAGATCAATCGCACCAAACTGAGCATGTGCAACTTGTCCCCTAGCCTTTGTTCTGTCAGCAGATCAATCGCACCAAACTGAGCATGTGCAACTTGTCCCCTAGCCTTTGTTCTGTCAGCAGATCAATCGCACCAAACTGAGCATGTGCAACTTGTCCCCTAGCCTTTGTTCTGTCAGCAGATCAATCACACCAAACTGAGCATGTGCAACTTGTCCCCTAGCCTTTGTTCTGTCAGCAGCTCAATCGCACCAAACTGAGCATGTGCAACTTGTCCCCTAGCCTTTGTTCTGTCAGTAGATCAATCACACCAAACTGAGCATGTGCAACTTGTCCCCTAGCCTTTGTTCTGTCAGCAGATCAATCGCACCAAACTGAGCATGTGCAACTTGTCCCCTAGCCTTTGTTCTGTCAGCAGATCAATTACACCAAACTGAGCATGTGCAACTTGTCCCCTAGCCTTTGTTCTGTCAGCAGATCAATCGCACCAAACTGAGCATGTGCAACTTGTCCCCTAGCCTTTTTTCTGTCAGCAGATAGATTGGGGACAGTTGCAGAAGGCAAGGATCAGAGAAGACAGCCTTTTTTTACACAATGCAGAGGATTAACCCCTTGGGTTCCACAGTGGATAGAACAAGAATGCTTTACTGCATATACGGACTGATTTTCACTGTTGTGGGTTTAGTAACACTTTGGGGTCTGCCCATAGGAGCCAATTAGTGCTTTAGTTGTAGCAGAGTGAAAAGCTGGTTGGCCACTATGGCCAACATAGCAACACTTTTAGACACTTTTTGTATATATGAAGGCCTCAAGTCAAGAGAGGAGAATATCAAAGTATGTGAATCCATTCCTCAGATCTGTTGTTGGAGGGCAGCTATGTGCGAGATTTTTAAATCCTTTGGAAATTCCTGCTGGTTGAGAATCTCCATATTTGCTGTACATTCATTTCAATGTGGTAAATGAGGAAGTTGCCAGACGGTGGTAAATCATTCTAAAAGGTAAAATAAATAAATAATCCTGCCACATATTTGACCCTTCACACACAGCTATGAGCATGGATCTGATCAGTATTTTTTTTGAATAGATTAGCATGCATGGATACAGTTGCTTGCCGATTGGTTAGTCTGAAAGCCAACCAGAATACATTGCTGAAATTAGCAGCGAGGATATATACTTAAGGCGCTTCCACCAATGCCTGGCTGGTGCGATGTGTCTCAATCATTCGCCGAGTCCATCACAACTTCTACACTGATGGGCATAAAAGAGGGGGCAGTAGGTAAAGCTGCATGTAGGATTAGGTAGGTAGTTTTATCTGTCTGTGTGTCTGTGTGGGAGCACAGATCTGCAGCCATGGTACTGATTTTATGTTTGCATAAGCACAGAATTCTCAAGGATGTAATCCAGTATACACAGTATATGAATAGGTCTCCTTTTTAAAAGTGGGGGTAGAAATTAAAACGGATCCCCACTTGCAAAAAATAAAATAAATATCCCCGTATCTCCCCGCACGTTACCCATACCCCCCCCATAGTCTTCTGGCTGGTCATATGATGTCCTTTTGGCCTTTCTCGTCTTCCCTCGTGTTGGGCAATTCACAGTTCTAAATGTTAGAGAACTGGGTTTATGTAAGACGTGAGTGGTGTTCTCTGCAGCGTTTGTGGGCCTTGCAGTAAGCCTGGAGTTAGAAGTCGGCAAGCGAACATCCTTATACACCCACTTGCTTTTTACAGTTAGTTTTAACAGTAAGCTCAGCTTTATATTATTATTATTTAAGGTACTTGTATAACGCTGTCAATTTACACAGCGCTTTACATATACATTCACATCAGTCCCTACCCTCAAGGAGCTTACAATCTAGGGCCAGATTCACAAAGAGATACGACGGTGTATCTCCTGATACGCCGTCGTATCTCTGACTTACACTGGTCCTATCTATGCGTCTGATTCATAGAATCAGTCACGCATAGATATGGCTAAGATCCGACAGTGTTACACTGTGTTACACTGTCGGATCTTATTTTCAATTTGAAAATGGCGCCGGGGGCGTTCCCGCTGATTTACGTTGAATAATATGCAAATCAGTGAGATACGCAAATTCACGAACGTACGCGGACCCGACGCAGTGTTCTTACGACGTTTCCGTGGCGGCTTTCCCGGCGTATACTTACCCCTGCTTCTATGAGGCGCAGCCAATGTTAAGTATAGCCGTCGTTCCCGTGTCGAATTTAAAAAATTTTACGTCGTTTGCGTAAGTCGTTCTCGAATACGGATGGACGTCGTTTACGTAAGCGTCAAAACCACTGACGTCCTAGCGACGTCAGTGGGAGCAATGCACGCCGGGAAATTCCGCGGACGGCGCATGCGGGAACGTGCCTGATTTAAATAGTACACTACCCCTAGCCGCGGAATTTGAATTCCGCCGGGGGATTTACGATCCACCATCCCAAGTTTGGAGGTAAGTGGTTTGTGAATTACCCACTTGCCTCTCAAACTTGCGGGAGCGGATCTTAAATCAGGTAGATCGAGCGGATCTAAAGATCCGCTGATCTACGTGAATCTGGCCCATAATGTCCCTAGCTCACATTCATATGCTAGGGCCAATTTAGACAGGAGCCAATTAACCTACCAGCATGTCTTTGGAGGGTGGGAGGAAACCCAGGCAGGCACAGGGAGAACATGCAAACTCCAGCGAGGTGGTGTCGTGGTTGGGATTCGAACCAGCGACCCTTTTTAATGCTTGGCAAGAGTGCTATGTAGTTAAATGCAGTATTTAGAAGTCCGTGACACTGTTTTGATGTTGAATTTTAAAAGCAGCGGTGTTCTGTCACATCCGTAAACCTGTCAGCTCAGCAGGCTTGCCGGTGCTTTTAAAATTCAACATCAAAACTGTGTTCCGGACTTCTAAATACTGCATTTCACTATAGTATATAAGCTGAGTTTACTGTTAAACCCTCCAGGGGGTGTGTCCTCGACAGCCTGAGCTCCAAGGAAGTGGGTTGAATGACACTGGATGTCATTGAATTTAAAAGATGAGCGATGAAAGGAATGGAGGGCAATACTGGACTGGAAGATGAAGATAAATCATTGTAAGTGGAAGCCTGCTTTAGGAAAGCATTTGCAGACCGGTCAGACCTGTCCAGGAGTAATTTTCCATCTTGGAAACCTGTCCGCATATGAATATAGAAGCTTCTATAGCGGACTCCATTTAAAATTCGCAAGCTTCAGGGCTGTTTTCTTGCACTGGTTTCAATGCTAAGGCTAGGTTCACACCTGTGCTTGTGCTTCCTTTTTTATTCATTTTTTGATGCCATTTCATGCTTTTATACTTTTTTTTCTTTTGTAGGAGGAGAGGAGACTGGTTGTTAAAATGCAAAACACTACTGAAAACACGCCAAAAAATATTGCATATACATTCGTTTTTCATGCGCACCCATGGAAGTCTATGGGGCCAAAATCGCACCTTCCTGCACCAAAAGTGCCTGCACCTCTTCCTCCTAAAACACACTTAAAGTGGATGTAAACCCCCAATTTTTTTTTTTTTGATGTCACAATGTAGACTATACGATTTCCTATCATCTGTGCCCAGTCTTGCCACACAGAGTTAATCCAGCTCTGAGCAATCCTCTTTTATTGGAAAAAAGGGGGGGACCACCCGAAGGTGTTTGGGACTTTAAATGAGAATACCTCTGTGATGTATCTCCATCCTTGTGTCTGGACTTTATATGAGATTACATCCTTGCTATATCTCCATCCCATCTGCGGAAAATTGCAACAAAGGGAATTTAGGACTTTAAATGAAACAGTGGGCTAAATGGGGACAAAGTCATGAAACAAACTGAACAATCATCTTTTATTGTTCAGTGAAAATTAAGACTTCCAGATAAAAACCTGTCTAGATAAAAAGTCCTTTCCTCTCTCCTTGCTTTGAGTGACAGGTTATTTACATATCTAGCTTGGACATGTTTCTCATATGTTATGTTTATCACAATATGAGGTGATCCACAGTATTAGGCCCCTTTCAGATGGACGTCTGTTTTGCCGAAGTAAAAAGCACTACCAATGTTTTGTGAAATTCAAGGCTCCAGGCACTGCGATTAGCTGCATTTGCACATTGCGATTACATGCGTTTAATTGCGGTCGCGTTTAGCTGCGGTATTCATTTCCATAGCAACCCTTTTTATTTTTTGGGATTATGATGTGCTTCCTGTTCGTTTTTTTTTTTTTTCAACGCTGCTATCCGCAGTTGACAAAAAAGACTGCGATTACCTGCGGTTATGTGCATATAGCTGCGCTACATCGCACCTGGACGCATTCAATTATAATTTTTTCTATTCGCACCAAACCGCATGTAACGAAATCGCACGTAAACGCTGTGTATGAATGGGGCCATAGGAAAACATTGTGCGCTTTTAGCTGCGGTAAAAAAATCGAAAATCCGCAGCTAAAAGCACCATTCTGTCCGTCCGTCTGAAAGGGGCCTAAAAAGTGAGAAATCCACCCCTCCCCCTCATAACACATCCTGGTAATATACAATGAACTGTGGATCACCTCATATTATGATAAACATAACATATGATAAACATGTCCAAGCTAGATATGTAAATAACCTGTCACTCAAAGCAAGGAGGGAGGAATGGACTTTTTATTTAGACAGGGTTTTATCTGGAAGTCTGTTAATTTTCACTGAACAATAAAAGAGGATTGCTCAGAGCTGGATTAACTCTGTGTGGCAAGACTGGGCACAGATGATAGGAAATCTTATACTCTACATTGTGACATCAAAAAAAAAATTGGGGTTTACATCCACTTTAAGGAAAATGCACAGATGTGAACGGGCTAAGTGGGGAAAACCATGTAAAATGTTTTGTTGCGCATTATTGCACTTCAACAAACACGCTAATAGTTGCACAGGTGTAAACCAAGCCTAAGAGTCAGTGACTCCTAAACGAGAAATACAGCTCGCCTGGCAAGCTGTGCAGAACGAACTGCGCTCCTGTGACCCGTTTTTCAGCTGACAGTGGGATGAAGCTTGCTGTCGGCTGACGTCACCTCGCCAGTCCATGTAAATAGAAAACAATTCAGAAGGAATTGGGAGAAAAATTGACTTTGTAGGCACCTTAATATAAAAAATACAAAATGTAATGTTTCGCAAAGAAATAACATCTAAATACATATAAAATAAGAAAAGAAAATTATTGGTAAAAACAATACAATACAGAATTGGGAACAATCAGTGACCCTCTAACAGGAGTAACTCAATAATGGTGTAGGTAATTGGCTACAAAGATGTCTATATAGTGATTGCCGATATTGAGTATGAAGATCTCCTCGATAGGGGGTCCACCGGATCCACAATGAGAAACTTGTGCTCTACATGTTTCGCGCTATATACTCGCTTCATCAGGAGCGTCTAAATTGTATAGAGAGAAAAGACAGATTTCAGTTAAATTGTCAAATACATTAGTTTGATTTTAAACAAAGTCAAACCATAAACATTATAATGTGAAACGCTCACCAAAAGTTAATTGATGCTGCTTTAAACGTGTTTATAGAACCTCGCCAGTCCAGGCTGGGGAAAGATCCTGACCCATATGGTCGGGGATCCACCCAGGGGCCAACAGCTGGCTCAGCCTCTCATTCAGGCGCTCCCACCCTCTCCACAGCCCAGCGCTCCAATGGGGGGGGGGGGGGCGCAGAGTAGACAACGGTGATTTAAAATGGAGCACTGAAAACTGAGTAATCCGTGGTTCTTGGAGCCAGAATGCTGCGTTCAAGACTAAAAAAACAACTCTAGTCCTTTAACAAAGAGCTTATTAGAAGATATATACCATATTTATCTTCCTATAACGCGCCCCGGCATATAGCGCGCACCCCCAACCTAGAAGAAAAATTCCTGGAAAAAAAGAAATACTTAGTTTGGATTTCCCTCGTCTGTGTCTTGCCCGGCGTCCATCGGCGTTCTTGTCCGGTCCGGCGTTCTTCTCCGCCCATTGTGGTGTCCTCCCCGCTGTGTTCTTCAGCCGATCCCCGCGCTGTGTTTGAAGCACTCCGCCGACATATACCGAGCGCAGTACACTCGGGCAGGCTCGGCTCCTTTCGCGTAAAGGACGCACAGGACGTGACCGCGAGAGGAGCCGAGACTGCCCGAGTGTACTGCGCTCGGTATATGTCGGCGCAGTGGTTCAAACTTGGCGCAGGTATCGGCGTATATCGCGCACCCACGATTTTGCCCTGATTTTCAGGCCAAAAAAGTGCGCGGTATACGCCGATAAATACGGTATATATGAGAGAGAGAGAGAGATCGGTCTGTTATGCAAATCTCTAATTAGTTTGCAAATTTTTTTTAAAGGTTCCTGTTCTGGCAATAGAAAGTCATTAAGGGCTCATTCACACAGGCATCTAAAACACAGCAATTTAGATGCGTGTTGTTTTTTTATGCATCCAGACACAGTACTATAAGAGTGATTTCACACTGAAGGCGCTCGAGCATCAGCGGTAAAACGCTGCTATATTTAGTGGCTCTTTACCATAGTTTTTTCCGCCGCTAGCAGGGCGCTTTTAGCCCCTGCTATCTGCCGAAAAAGGGTTAAAAACGCGGCACTTTGCTGGCGGTTCAGCGGTGCTGCCTATTGATTTCAATGGGCAGGGGCACTTTAGGAGTGTTGTATACACCGCTCTTAAAGCGCTGCAAAGAAGCTACTTGTAGGACTTTTTTTTGACGCCCTGCCAGCGCAATGCCCCAGTGTGAAAGCACTCTGGCTTTCACACTGAGATTGCAGCTGTGGCTTTTTTCAGGCACTTTACAGACGCTTTTTTTGCGCTAAAGCGCCTGAAAAACGCCTCCAGGGTCTTATGCTGCGTACACACGATCAGAATTTCCGACAACAAAACCATGGGTTGTTTTTTTTTCCCCCGATGGATGTTGGCTCAAACTTGTCTTGCCTACATACGGTCGCATAAATGCTGCACGAAAATTCCGATGGTCAAGAATGCGGAGACGTAAAACACTACAACGAGCCAAGAAAAATGAAGTACAATGATTCCGAGCATGCGTCTAATTGGTTCTCGAGCATGCGCAGTGCTTTCATGCGTCGGAAATGGCTACACACGAGCGGAATTTCCACCAAAAACCTTTTCTTGCCGGGAAAAATTGACAACCAGCTCTCAAACATTTGTTGTCGGAAATTCCGACAGCAAGTGTCCAATGGAGCCTACACACGGTTGGAATATCCAACCAAAAGCTCACATCAAACATTTGTTGTCGGAAATTCCGATCGTGTGTACGCGGCATCAGACGCAATAGGGCTATGCACACAGCATTGCATTGGTCCAAGCTGCACCAATGTAATTGTGTATAAAAGATCCAAACCTATAGTTCTCCTGTAGACATAAAGGTCTTACCAGCTGAGTTCCTTAACAATGATTTAAAGGGGTTGTAAAGAAAATGTTTTTATTTTTAAAAAATAACAAACCTGTTATACCGTATTTATTGGGGGTATAGCTAGCGCGCACCCCCCGAAATTCCTGTGGAAAAAAGATTTTTGTACTTACAGTTTTGGTGTCTTGCGCGGCGGCCTCGTCGGGTCCAGCGTCCGTCTGCGTCTTCGGGTGTCCTCTTCGTCGGGTCCGGCGTCCTCCCCGCTTGTTTCCCGCGCCGAATTTGAATACTGCGCCGGCATATACTGAGCGCAGTACACTCGTGTATAGTCGGGCAGGCTCGGCTACGGTCGCGCTCACGTCCTGTATGTCCAGGACGTCAGCGCAAGAGGAGCCGAGACTGCCCGACTATACACGAGTGTACTGCGCTCGGTATATGTCGGCGCGGGTATCGGCGTATATCGCGCACCCACGATTTTGCCCTGATTTTCAGGGCAAAAAGTGTGCGGTATACGCCGATAAATACGGTACTTGCCTCCACTGTGCAGCTCGTTTTGCACAGAGTGGCCCCGAACCTGGTCTTCTGGGGTCCCTCAGCGGCTGTCTCTGGTCCTCCCCGCAAGAACTCCACACATTCATGCGAGCTCACATGGTGTGGAGTCCTTGCGGGTGCGCTCCTGTGATACAGCCAACGGCCATAGCCGCTGCCTGTATTACGCGGCCCCGGCGCACCGCGTCATTGGTTGTGATTGACAGCAGCGTGAGCCAATGGCTGCGTTGCTTCAATCGACCAATGAGTGAGCCGGGAAGCCGGCCAAGATGCCAACGCGTTCACGGCGCAGGACTTTCGAGGGGGTCAGGTAACTAAACGGGGAATGGGGAGGTCGGTATTGTCGATGTTTTTCCACCTGAATGCATTCAGGTGAAAAAACTTTTACCTTTACAACCCCTTTAAGCTGAACCACAGCTAAAAAATATTTTTATAAAAATAAAACTGATCAGTAAAAATAAAACAAGCAGGTTTGCTGCAATACTTGCCTTCAATTGAGAGCTCTTCCCTGTAGATTTTCCTTTCCACATGCTCAGTCTTCCGGGTTGAATGATTGGCCGGTTTCACTCCAACCCACTTCCTCTGAGGCCAGGCTTTCATGGTGTCATCATATGGTGGGGGGTTTCCCGCATTATGACATCATCGGGTGGCACCTTAAGTTGTTTTTTGAGAACTTTTATGGATCATGCAGAATGGCCTTGGCATGGTGATGTGGACCTGTGCTTTTTAATATGTTTCCAGCTTCTCTCACATAAGCCACCTCCTATTCTTCATGCATTTTAGAAACAAAAACTTTTGATGCGGTTTTTAGTGCAGGAGTTTATTGGACAGCCGCGGCGTTTGAGCACGGCGCCCCCTACCAGGCATGCTGTTACATGTTAATTTTGTAAATATATGTATAGTTGATCTTGTAGGAAGTTGGGAAAAGCCTGTAGTATATAGGTTCTTCTGTACAGAGGTATAGTAGGGATAGAGAGGGGCACTATAATATGGTACCAGTTAGTAATAAGGCCACTGAAAATAGAACCTACTGTAATTACTGTATGCCAAAAGCTAACAACGCTGGGGCAGATGTATAACCACCGAAGGAATTGGCATATTGTTGCCCCAGGCAACCAGATATCTGCTTTTACTTTTAGACCCGCACTATGGAACTCAGCTGGAGCCTGGTTGCTATGGGCGATGCTATCATAGCAACCAGTCGCATTGGCTTTCATTTTATTTTTTTACATTTCTGACCTAATGGCAGGTGATTGCTGTAGGAAGTGCTTCTATAGCAACCAAATATTAGTGTGCATTTTTTTTTCTTGTGCTGAAATAGAGTGCGGTGGAGTCTTGTTGCCTTCAAGGGGTTGTAAACCCTCGCAGTTTTTCACCTCAATGCACCAGCCCCCCAGAGCCACTCTTTTACTTACCTGAGCCCAATCGTTCCATCAACAGGAAAGACCACAGCTGCTCCAGCCGGTGTCTTGGGTCCTCATTGGATAGATAGCAGCGCAGCCATTGGCTCCTGCTGCTGTCAATCAAATGCGATTGACGCAGGAGCCGAGTCCTGCTGTCTGTGTCAATAGATGCAGCAGCAGGACACGGGGAGCGCACCCGCACGAGTGCCCCGAGGGAGAGCGCTTCTCAGATGGGTCACTCGAGAAGAAGAGGAGCCAGGAGCGCCCCTGAGGGACCCCAGGAGAGGAGGATCGGGGCCACTCTGTGCAAAACCAACTGCACATAGGAGGGAAGTGACGTGTTTGTTTTTGTAAAATGAACAAAGAAAACCCCACAAGACTTTAGATATCCTTTTAAGCCCGGGACACACTGATAGTTCTTTAAAAAAAAAAAAAAGGCTGCTGTATTAACTATCCAACGTTGGTACAGTGACCCCCCCGTGTTCTGCAAGAGGGACGCCCCCTCCACCAGAACACTCCGGTCAGCGCTCTCAGCCATTGGCTGAAAACGCTTATCAGGAGCTGGTCGCCTGCAGATTTTCCAGCATGCTCACCTGACAGAAGCCGGCCAAATGGTTGGCTTCTGTCACGCCGGCTGACATACACATGGATCGAATGTCTCCCGACATTCGGCCCGGGTGTATGGGGCTTTAGACAGTATCTCCATGGCAACCTGGTAATTTTCCGTAAGAAAATTGAAAGCTGTAATCTGATTGGCTGCTATTGAAAAGCTAAATAGGAGCCGGAATTGCTGTTGCGATGGAAAAAGTTTTAAGTAGCAACCAGTCACAGGTTGTAAGAACAAACGATTTGTTATATTCGCCTGAATAACACACGGTCAGCGCCCATTCACACACCGGAACGTGAAAGGCGGAACAGAAAAGAGCGCATTCTGTGCCTTAAAAGACGTGCACAGGTGCCATAAGGCCCGATTCACACCTATGCCATTTTTAGTGCTTTTTTCATTTTGAAAATTTGTACTGCAGTCCATTTAACATGGTTTCCTATGGGACACGTTCTGTAGTGCAAATCTGCAAAATGCACTAAAAAGGCCATAGGTGTGAATCGGGCTTTAAAGTGGTTGTAAAGGCTGAAGTATTTTTACCTCCATGCATTCCATGCATGAAGGTAAAAAAAAACGTCAGTGTCCAGCTGCCCCCCTAATACTTAAGCCAGATCCAACGATGTGCATGAGAGTCCAGGCTCTGCCAGGTCTCTTCCTCCTGACTGGCTGAGATGCAGCATCAGGCGCCATTGGCTCCTCCTGCTGTCCATCATAGCCATTGAGACGGGGGGTGGGTCTGAGCAGCGCTCTCTGTGTTCTATGGACCACAGAGAGCCAGCTCAGAAGCAAGCACGCAAAAGTGCCCCCCCCATAGCACGGCGCTTACTATGGGGGCACTTGGCAAAGGGAGGGGCTAAGAGCTTTAGCGGCAGACCCAAGAAAAGGAGAATCTGGGCTGCTCTGTGCAAAACAATTACACAGAGCCGGTAAGTAGGACATGTTTGTTATTTAAACCAAAACATTTCTTTTAGGTCCCTTTCACCTAAAAAGTTGCACGATTTTGATGCGACTTGAAGCAATGCCTGTGTAATCTTGAGGTCTTTGGACCTCAAGTCGCATCAAAGTAGTGCAAGGACTACTTTGAAGTCCCACAGATATGAATGGTACTCATTGTAAATCATGGGGGTACGACGTTGCAGGACAAGTCGCACAAGTGTGAAAGGGGCCTTACGATCACTTTAGTGGCACCCCAAATGCATCTCTTCATTTGCTGCCACCAATTAGCATGATACTATTTTTTTTTGCGCGATTCAAATGAATGGGCTGTGAGAGAGACCGCGTGAGAAATGTTTGCTTTCCATTGTGATCTGGCCCTTAAAACGGAACTAAAACCATCAATTTTGAATGGTTTTCTATAACTGTTACTTTCAACACATGCCCCATTAAAAATGGCAACTGTCACAGTTGCTTGTCCTCCTTAAAGCAGTATTAAATTTTCCAGCACTGAGCTGTCGCCTCTCCCATCTTCAGATAACACTGCATGGGAGTCGCTCGGCACAGTGTCTTATTTGCACTAGAAAAAGTGGCTGATGTGGGCAATCTGGCCTTGGCAACTGATGGGTGAAAGCTGGGCAACTTCTGTGTTTTTTTTTTTTTTTTTTTATAATATATATATATATATATATATATATATATATATATATATATATATATATATATATATATATATATATAATATTTTTTTGCAGGAAATTGGCCAGTCTTCACCGCGCTGGTTGTGAAGCGTAGTCTTGACTCGCGTTGCAAAGGGGCAACCTAGAAGCCATCCCTTCACTTGTTATACATTAGCTCCACCGATCTTATTGGGCGCGCCGGTTTCTTTTACGAACCGGCCTGCCCACGATGTAGGCAGCCTAAAATCACCCCATACTAATCCATATTCATTTCCTCTCTTTGCAGTTTCCAGCATTATGTATAGAAATCGTGTGTAGTCCTAATAAACACTATATTCAGTAAGGTAAAGCGTGGAGATTGCCACATCTCAACTAAGAATTTCCGAAGATGCAGTTGAGTTTTTTTTTTTTTCAAAAATACAAGGGCTGCCATTGGGTTTGACTGACCTGCCTGCACCGTGCATGTCTTGCTGTACATATATCTGTATATATAGTAACCTCTCTTCTTCCCACATGTAGGTTTCTCAGTTTAGCTGAGCCCTGCTTTTGGGCTGTAACAGGATGTAAATAATTTGAATTAATATTTTTGCAGGCAAAGGGGGTGGGAATGGAAATCTGAAAAGAAGCAGCCCTTAGGCGATCTGTTTTATTTTTTATTTTTTTTAATATATGCAAAAGTGCGCGAGGCTGCACAAGCATATGTTGTTTTTTTTTTTTATTATTATTTTTGCTTTTGTTTGCATTTGCCAAATTTAGATTTTTTTTTTTTTCACTAGTGATCACATCCACCATTTTCACAGTAGTTGCTTAGAAAAAAAAAGGAAGATTCAACATATTTTAAACATGTATATTTTATAGGCCTTTCTGTTACATATGAAAATTTGCAGCAGTTGCTTGGTAATTTTGTGTAGTACTTGCTCACAAACACTAGATGT
Source organism: Rana temporaria (assembly GCF_905171775.1). Lineage (NCBI taxonomy): Eukaryota > Metazoa > Chordata > Amphibia > Anura > Ranidae > Rana > Rana temporaria. The sequence goes on from NC_053491.1 coordinate 446,767,626, forward strand.
CGCTGTCAACGTGCTGCCTTGGAATAGCAACATGTGCAGGAAACGACAAGAGCAGGAGGGTGTAATACCTGACACTAACACTAGATGGTGCTGTGATGGCACGTGGATTATTTAGGACTGCTGAGAACCGTGTGCTGGGATTTGTAGTTCTGCAGAATGGGATTTGCCAGATACAATGCCGTCTTTTGGACTTCTTCAGATTGGTTGCTTTTTGGCTAACCCTTGCGTTCCTGGTTTATAAATGATTTGCATAGTGCCAGCTTCTGAATGTGAGCATGTGCTACACCCACAATTGATATGTCAAAGTTTTTTTTTTTTTTTTTTTCTGATGAAATTGCACAATTTTAATGGATGAAGTTACCTTTTTTTGTTTCAACCAGTCCTATAAAATGTAATGTTGATGAAGGAAAAAAAGTGATTCTTCCCTTGTTGGCAATAAAATAGACAATTTCACAGACAGACTGGTACATTTTTGGAATGACTCATTAGAGAGGGAGGATTGCACATTTTATTCTTTTTATGCTTCTGTTTTTCTACTTCCCCCCCCCCCCCCCCTCGGCCAGTGGGTGGTGTTTTTTTTTTTTTTTTTGCTTTTATATAAGTTTATTTTTTAATTGTAGAAAAAAAAATTAGCCCACTTGTTCCTTTTTGGTCATAAAGGACTTTTCACTAATTGCGCACTTTTGGTAAGTGCAAATGTTTGAGATAAGCGCCACATCCCTATTTCCCCATCCCACTGCGCAGTGGGCGGGGGGGGGGGGGGGGGGGGGTTCAGTGGTTTCCAAAATGCTCCCTTTCCATGTCTCCTTCCTCTCTGCTCTTTTAAGTGCCAAGATATCGCTGTGTGTTCCCTTAACTGTGAGACAGAAGAATTGCACATAATGGAGTAAAAATTCCGAAAACAGATATTAATAAACATTTTTAACAAAACTGAAAAACTGTGTGTGTTTTTTTTTTTTTAAACTTTTGGGTATTTCTTTACTTTTTGTGCCAACATTAGTATGCATTGATATCAATCGATCGCCAACATTTGTATGCATTGATATCAATTGATCGCCAACATTTGTATGCATTGATATCAATTGATCGCCAACATTTGTATGCATTGATATCAATTGATCGCCAACATTTGTATGCATTGATACCAATCAATTGATCGCCAACATTTGTATGCATTGATACCAATCAATTGATCGCCAACATTTGTATGCATTGATATCAATTGATCGCCAACATTTGTATGCATTGATACCAATCAATTGATCGCCAACATTTGTATGCATTGATGCCAATCAATTGATCGGCAACATTAGTATGCATTGATGCCAATCAATTGATCGCCAACATTTGTATGCATTGATGCCAATCAATTGATCGCCAACATTTGTATGCATTGATGCCAATCAATTGATCGCCAACATTTGTATGCATTGATACCAATCAATCGATTGGTACCAATGCATACAAATGTTGGCAATCAATTGATCGCCAACATTGTGTGTAGCAGTAAGATTTGCGTCATTCGTACAATACGGCACCACCTGAATGACGCACCACTGTTCACATTCCATGCAGTCTGCTTTACCCGCACATGCTCAATGGACTCTTTGATCACAACGACACCCACCTTGGATTAGACATGCTATGCCACTGCTTCACGAGACTAGACCCAACCAGGGGTTGAACGCTCTTATATCGATCAAAGCCTTTCATGCTGTACCCCTGGCCTTGCACTGATCACCTGCACCCTGCCAGTGTGAGCAAAGCCGGTCATCCAGGGCTGGAAACGGTGTTGCCAACCGTCCGTATTTTTACGGACAGTTCGTAAAAACGGGCACCCTTTTCCCCTGTTCGTAAATGTCCGTGGTTGTGGGAATGTGTCAGTAAAAATAGCCGAGATTGGTTCGGCTTGGAACTGTGCATGGAGATTGGAGGCAGGGGTTGATGGTGGCTGCGGTGGCACCACAGAGGGGGGGTGGAGGCAGGGGGTGTTGGTGGCACCGCAGAGGGGGATGGTGGCACAGCAGAGGGTGGGGGGTGGAGACGGGTTGTTGGTGGCACCTCAGAGGGGGATGGAGGCAGGGGGCCTGGGGGAGATTGTAGGCAGAGGGAGTTTGGAGGCAGGGGGAGATTGTGGCACAGCAGAGGGGGGGTAAAGTCAGGCTGTGTTGGTGGCAGAGGGGGATGGAGGCAGGGGGTGATGTGACTAAATAATTTGCCCTTATTATATCGAAAATAACAAAAATGTGTTTTTTTACCTTATCTACCTTAAATCACATTTCTATTTGCCTAGTGTACTTGTTTGTAGCCTAAATACTGAAATTTGCACCTAAAAATTTAATTTAGTAACTTTTGTGAAATGCCAGTAAAAATGTGGCTGCGCCAGTAAATTTTGGGTGTCGTGCCAGTAAATTTCAATCTGGTAGGTTGGCAACACTGACCGGAACATAAATGGGAGTCTACCACATCAAGGCTGGGTGAGTGGACCCTGCGGGTCCTTGATCTTTTCAATGGCTTTATGATCTGTGCCTTTAGACCGGTGGTCTCCAAACTGCGGACTGGGGGCCAGATGTGGCCCTCTGCTTGCCTTTATTTGGCCCTTGGGACACTCACCAACGATGGAGCACTGTTCCACCTACTAGCACCATCAATGACGCACTTTTCTTCTCGTTGATATCAACAATGGGGCACTATTCCTGCCATTTAAAACAAATGGTGGGCCACTGATGCCGGGACATTTTTTACTTCCACTGGCCACCCTCTGGCCCACCAACTGGCCCTTTGCCTAGTAAGTTTGGAGAACCCTGCTTTAGACCAGTGGTCATCAACCCTGTCCTCAGGGCCCACTAACAGGCCAGGTTTTATGTATTAGGCTGGGTTCACACTACGGTTTTCCCGTCCGTCAGCCGCATACGATTTATATGAAAAAACGTATGCGGCTGAAACGGACGGGAACGTATGGAACCGCACATATGTACGTTTTCCATTGACATTAATGTTAAAGGAAAACGTATGCGTTTGCCATACTGTTTTAAAAACGACCGCAAAACCGTGGTTGAACACGGTTTTGCGTACGTTTTAAAAAACGTTTTGCCAGCAAATCGTACGCACCCGGATGCATCTGGGTGCATACGATTTGCAATGCATTCTCTATCTATACGTTTTCCCGTCCGGGCCCGTACGTTTTCGATACTGAAATCGTATGCGGCTGACGGACGGGAAAACCGTAGTGTGAACCCAGCCTTACCTTGGGGAGATGCAGACTAGAATACTGCAATCACTGAGCAGCAAATGATATCACCTGTGATGTATTTCAGTTATCTTGCAAACCTGGCCTGTTAGTGGGCCCTGAGGACAGGGGTTGATGAGCACTGCATTAGACCATCTTTGATAAAGTGCTACACTTTGATCAAATATAGCAACACTGAGAACTGTGTTCAATACATTTGCAGGGCTGTCACCCAATCAGTCCGACCAATACTTGCCTTACTAATCTGACTCCATTTAGTGGAACTTATGACCGCGGATACAACAATCAGAAAAACTGGCTGTTCTAGGTCATTGACATAGGATGTACTCTGGACTTTTTTTCCTTCTATGTGAGTCCAGGAGCCATACACACACACACACACACGTTCTACACCTGTGATCTATAAACGTATCTTCGGTAAAAACCATTTGAACCCTGGACTTAAAGTGTAAGTAACCCCCCCCCCCCCCTGTCATTTTCAGCCAAGGAAGCTGCCATCTTTGCCTCTGTTCAACCCTTTTAATGCCTAAGCCTATTTCTGACATTTGTTGCTTACAAGTTAAAAATCCGTATTTTGTGAGTGAGTAACTTGTATAGCACTACAAATGCGAACTAAATCGCCTCAAGGCGCTGTATCCAATGTGGTCGTCCAGCCATGCTTCAGAATAGATGGGTCTTAAGACTTTTTCTGAAGGCCCGATTGGTTTTCCTCCATCCGAATGTCTGAGGGTAGAGCGTTTTATAACCGAGGTTCTTGGACAGCGAATCTTCGTTCTCCTTTCGTTTTTGTAGTGAGATTTGGGGATGTGGAGGAGGTTCTGATTAGTTGATTGGAGGACCCGACTTGGGGTGTAGTGTTTTATTTTCTCACATAAGTATTGCAGCGCGTTTCCTTGCGTGCATTTGTGGGTGAGGCAGAGGGTCTTGAATGTCACCCGATCCTTTACGGCTTTGCTGGAAAATTACGTAGAATCCCCAAACATTTATTTTTATATATATATAGAATCTAGAAAATGAAATGGCGATCGTTGCAAAAGTTTGTCGCACTATTTGCGCAGTGATCTTTCAAACCCCTTTAAAAAAAATAAAATAAAAAAATAACTCATGGATAAAAAAAAACGAAGCGGTAAAGTTAGCCCAATTTTTTTGTATAATGTGAAAGATGATGATACGCCAAGTAAATGGATACCTAACAGTTTGAAATTGCGCACATTCTTGGAATGGCGACAAACTACGAAACCTAAAAATCTCCATAGGCGACGGCGCTTTAAAAAAATAAACGGGAGGCAGGGGCAGGGGGCACTTAAAAAATAAATCTTATTTTTTTACATTGTCACTTTAAAACGGGGATCCTCAAACTACGGCCCTCCAGCTATACATCCCATAAGGCATTGCAACACACTTGCATTCATAGGCATGATGGGAATTGTAGTTTCTGAACAACTGGAGGGCCGTGGTTTGAAGACCCAGGCTTTAAAAAAAAAAATAAAAAAAAAAAGTATCACTTTTATTGCTGTCAGAAGGAACGTAAACATCCCTTGTGACAGTAATAGGCGGTGACAGGTACTCTTTATGGAGGGATTGGGTGTCTTAAAGCCGTCCTTTGCACTTTCACCAAAAAACGGCGATTCTGAATATTTGCGTGTTTTTTTTTAATAAAAATAAATAAATTGACAGCTGAGTAAAACCAGAAGTGACGTCGCTTCAGCGCTTACACTAAGGAGACGCAATCTAAGCCGTTTCTGGCTTCCTTCCAGTCTCACTCTATCCGGCGAAAGTTCTGGATTGTGGATCGGGCCTCCTGGTGGGACGGGAGGTCCGGGTAAAGGGGGGGGGGGTTCCCGCTTGTTCCTCTGGGATAACAGCCGAGCAGCTTTTAGCAGCATCAGTTTTTATCCCTAAAGAGCTAACCATCGGCTGTTTATAAAAAAAAAAACGGTACCGCTATAGCCCATTAAAGTCAAGGCCGCATATGTGCGTACGGTCGGCAGGAAGGAGTTAATCTACAACTGCCATGATTCTGCACATGTGATCAGTTATGACACCAGTCATTGGATGGTTTGGTTGAGAGCACGTTACATTCCGCTTTATGTGGTTCATCACAGCACCTTTCAGACCACCGCTAAAGCCAACGAATGAACGGTGAATAGGGTATGAATGAAGCAGCTGCACTATTGTAGACAACATTGTCTGTGTGTTTTTTTTTATATATATATATATATATATAAAATCTCTGTTGTTTGGGTGGTGAAATTTTTTTTAAATCCATTTTTTTTTGTACTACCATGAATTTTGTATTAAAGATCCCTTCATAGGCTGCCTAGTCCGTGGTAATTTCTTTTAGGTGGGGGTCTATCCACACCTTCCTAATTAAGTGGCCGGTGAGCGTATCTAAAGCCTTAGGGCCAGATCCTCAAACAAATTACGCCGGTGTATCTATGGATACGCAGCGTAATTTCAAAGTTCCCGCGTCGTATCTCTGTTTTGTATCCACAAAACAAGATACGACGGAATCTGGGCTCGATCCGACAGGCGTACGTCTTAGTACGGCGTCGGATCGTAGGTGCATATTTACGCTGGCCGCTAGGTGGCGTTTCCGTCGAATTCCGCGTTGAGTATGCAAATTAGCTAGATACGGCGATCCACGGACGTACGTCCGGCGCATTTTTTTTACGTCGTTTGCATTCGGCTGTTTCCTGCGTATAGTTACCCTTGCTATATGAGGCGTATCCTATGTTAAGTATGGCAGTCGTTCCCGCGTCAAATTTTGAAAATGTTACGTCGTTTGCGAATAGGGATTTGCATAGAATGACGTCACCGTCGTAAGCATTGGCTTGTTCTGGTTTAATTTCAAACATGCGCACTGGGATACCTCCACGGACGGCGCATGCATCGTTAAAAACAACGTAATTTATGTCGGGTCACGTCGTATTAACATAAAACACGCCCCCATCACATAGATTTGAATTGCGCGCCCTTACGCCGGGAGAATTACGCTACGCCGCTGTAACTTTAGAGGCAAATGCTTTGTGAATACAGCATTTGCCTCCCAAAGTTGCAGCAGCGTAGCGTTACTAGGATACGTTACGCCTGCCTAAAAATACGATCCGCTACGTGGAGCTGGCCCAAAACCTTTTTATTTGTGAATAGCATAGAGCAGTGATCGTGAACCTTGACACCCCAGATGTTTTGGATCTACATTTCCCATGATGCTCATGCAATCTACGGTGTAGGCGAACATCATGGGAAATTTTGTTCCAAAACATCTGGCGTGCCAAGGTTCACCATCACGGGTATAGGGAATGGTGGAACTCCCTTTTCTTTATTTTTAACTCTTTAATTATAGATCAAGGAATTTTACAAAACCACTTGCACAAACCATAATCTGGTATAAAAAAACTGATATAAAGGCACATCACGGCATAGTTGGTACATAATAACCACAAACAGAATAACCGTAAACTTTGAACCATTTTATATAATTCCGGATGAGCGACCTCTGATTTTGGCAAATTCCATGAACAATTTTGTGTTTTCTCAGGTACCCAAGGGGGGGGGGGGGGGGGGCCTAAATAACCGAACCCATAAAAAAGAAAGCTCAGAAAAGGTTAACGAAAGCAGGGAAAAACGGATAAGAGAGCAAAAGGGGGGGGGGGGTGTTTAGGTAGGCCTTCTTGTCCAGATCACTCCCCAGGATGCTCCAGGGGCTGAGACCAGTAGTGTCTGGTCTCTCTAGACAAAAATTAGTCCAGATCTTATTTTTTTTTTTGTCTGTGACTCCGTAGGGAGATTTTCCTTCACTTACAGTCCTAAAGAAACAGGAAGCAAGACAAAATCTCTCATTAAAGTGGAAGTAAACCCTCCTATTGTTTTTAGCCAAGGAAGCTGCCATCTTGGCCTCTGTTTAATCAGCAACTGCCATGATGCTTGCACATGTGATCAGTTATGAAACCAGCCATTGGATGGTTTGACAGTTTGGTTGAGAGCACAAGCAAATGTGACACCTAGCATTTCGGCATTCCGGGAATGTTAACTGTTTTTTTAAACTATCAAATAGATGGGTTTACTTCTGCTTTGAGTGAACATCATCCATCTGAGGCTCTATGAACACTGGGCTTAAAAAAAAAAAAAAATGCTGGTTCCCTTGCGAGGAAAAAAAAATTGCTCATATAGAGTGTTTTTGTACATAGTTTAGCGTATTTTCTGCTAGAAAGCTATAATCAGAAATGCAAACCAGGGAGGAAAAGGGAGTTCCACCATTCCCTGATTATAGCTAGAAAGCTATAATCAGAAATGCAAACCATAGCCCCCCTGTCTCTAAACATTGACCTGCTACTACAGACAAAACACATGTAGAAGCAGCGATTTTTATCCAGTGTGCATGGAGCCTAGGCCAGTCTCACCCCCTCCCCCACCTTGTGCCGCAAGACTTTTCAATAAAGGGCATTGCAGCAGACACGCTTCCTGCCTGCAGACATCCAGTCCTTCCATAAGACCACTAACTGTCCTAGCAAGGCCTGCTAGGCCTCAGGAGGCAGTGTTCTACTACTGTGTCCCATGTGGTGCACACAACTTTAATAAAGCCAGTTTTATCTGGATGGGAAAGAATTGGGCCCCTGGGCAATAGGAGATTATGGGGCCACACAGTACACACACATACAGTATACATACATACACACATACTGAAAGGTACTGGAGAGGGGGGCAGCTATAATCCTAGGATTTAAAAAAAAAACAGATTTTTACATACTGTCCCTGGTTTTACTGAGGCTGGCAACCCTGATGGGGCCCCCTAGTGGCATGGGGCCCTCGGGCAGTGCCCGAATGGTCAGTCCACCCCTGCTAACGGTATACTATAAGCTGTGTTGCTTTCTGTGCAAATGTAGTGGTATTTCTCTGTGAGTACTGACTGACCTTGTATTGGGCAATAGTGTGTGTTGTAATATTCATTTTTACAGGAGCAGTAAGGTGGATGAGATCAGACTAGTGTCTGTACGGTGTGATTTGGAGCGCACACAGGTAACGCACATCTCGTTGGCGGTCTTATTCACATTTAGGTAAAGCTATATGCATTGGTGTAGGTAGGCATAATGTCTGCTCAATGTCAATCACTGAAGAGTGGGTGTTACTGCAGTGAAGTGCTGGCTCACTTGAACCCCCCCCCTCCCCCGACTAATGTAGACTAGAGTAAAATGTCAATACCAAGGTTGATCTTGTGACATATTTGTATTACAGTTTTAACTTAGAAAACGTACTTAAACCTAAAATGTAGTAATAAAGCTAAAGTCCTAATCGGTGGTCTCCAAATTGCATCCTTTGGGCTGGAAGTGACCCTTTACTTCTTTGCCTGACCCCTTAGGGCTCTAGTTCTCTCTCTGACACCAACAATGGGGCACTAGTCATTCCACTGACACCAATGAATGGGACACTATTCCTTCCCCTCACACCAAAGATGGAGCGCTCTTCCTCCCACGGACACCAAGGATGGGGAACTATTCTTCCCATGGACACAAAAGATGGAGTGCTCTTGCTCCCACGGACACCAAAGATGGGGCACAATTACTCCCACAGGCACCAAAAATGAGACACGGTTCCTCCCACGGACACCAAAGAGGGGAAACTATTCCTTCCACTAATACCAATAACTTCAACTGGCCACATGCGTTATATAATTATTTTTCCCCCGCTGACCACCAAGTCTGAGGCATTTTTTTTACTCCCACTGGTCACAGTCCGGCCCTCCTAAAGTCTTAAAAAACAGTAAACTGGCCCTTTGCTTAGAAAGTTTGGAGACCCCTGGTCTAAATACATTCATCATATGTATTCTTCCTTGAATCTTGGTGTTTTGTGTATTTCTTCCAGACCTGTACAGTAATCCAGTGTAAGACCCCTTTCACACTAGGCGGACTCCGTCTCAGCGGGAGATCTCTCTGTTGATCTCCGCTGAGCCGGCGGATGACAAGTCTCTCTCTGCTCACTAAGTGGGCATGTCCGTTTTCATCAGATCTCATCCGATATGGACGGATGGGGGCGTATCGCCGTCCGTCTGATTTTGGCAGATCGGATTGGATGTCAGCGGACATGTCTCCGCCGACATCCCATGTTCAATAGGCATGCATGGATCGGTCGTTCAGGTCCGCCGTCAAAACCGACAGGCGGACTTGAACGGTCCGACCGTGTGAAAGGGGCCTAAGACTGTTTCTGTGCAGGAGCTTCCTGTAATAAACACCAGTCACGGCTGCTCTGTCTTTGTGCCAGGGCGACTGGCCTTGTATCGTATAGGTAAGTATTGTTTACCTGAATTACACTTTTAGACCCCTTTCACACTGGGGTGGTTTTCAGGTGCTTTAGCGCTGGAAATAGCCTCCACTAAGGCGCCTGAAAACCACCTCCCATTCATTCCGGTTGGTGCTTTTTGTGAAAGCAGTCTTAAAGCAGTGGTTCACCCTTAAAAACAAGTTTCTACCATTAAATCCAGCATACTAGTGTGAGCTACAGTATGCCTTTATTTTTATTTTTTTGCGCCATACTCACAGTTTATTCCCGTAGTTAAGTTTCAGACTCCCCCCGGGGAATGGGCGTTCCTATGCAGAGGGGAACATGATTGACGGCCGGCTATGGCGCGTCAAGCTTCCCGAAAATAGCCGGAGTAGGACTCGGCTCTTCACGGCGTCTGCGCACAGACTAGGAGCTGACTGCGCAGGCGCCGTGAAAAGCCAAGTCCTATTTCGGCTATTTTCGGGAAGCGTGACGCGCCATAGCCGGCCGTCAATCATGTTCCCCTCTGCCTAGGAACGCCTACTCCTCGCGGGGAGTCTGAAACTTAACTACGGGATTAAACTGTGAGTACGGCGCAAAAAATAAAGCTTGCGCTAGTATGTTGGATGACATGGTAGAAATTTTTTTTTTTTTTTTTTAGGGTGAACCCCCGCTTTAAAGTAAAGCTTTCAGAAGGGTGGAGCTGCGGTGGCTCAACGCGATTGGCACTGCGCTGACAAGCCATTCACCTCTGCAGCTAGGGGTTTGGATCCCGGTCTCGGCTACATGTGAATTGAGTTTGGTGGTCTCAGCCCGACTCCCGGTGGGTGTGCTATGCGAGGTAAGCCTGCGCTTAGTACGCCCACCCCCCTCCCACAAAAACCACCACACTAACACGCACTCGAAATTGGGTTAACATCACGCACTTTGACCACGCGGTCTCTAAAAAGAGAGGCGAAGGACTAACGGGGCTGGCTGAGCGGGCTAGATCCTCTCACTCCCTTATAGGGAGTCCCTCTGCCCCGTTGGGCTTCAAAGCGGAGCAGGTAGGGCAGGCTGTGTGGGAGGACCCCCTCACACACCTGCCATTGCCACCCGGGGCATGGAGAAAGGTGGCAGATTGCCTCTGGGGGAGGCCTGGCTACTCCCAAATCCTGCAGTCCGGCTCCTCTCTCGAGTACACGCACAAAATACACTTAAAAGAAGAAGAAAAAAAAAAAAAAAAGCTTTCAGAAGGGAAGGATGGCTTCTGGAACTTGCTCAGGGGCTGTCATTGTTATCCTTCCTTTAATACACAGATACTAATTGGGCTTCAACAAGTATATACAGTGGAACCTCGGATTGCAAGTAACACAGTTATCGAGCGTTTCGCAATGCGAGCACTGTATTTTTAAATATCCTAACTCTGTTTGCGAATGTTGTCTCACAAAACAAGCAGGATTCAGGCCAAAACAGTGTGTAGTACCACGTTTGACCTGAGGGGGGGGGGGGGGGGGGCCAGAGCCAAACAGCGGCGTTCGGAAATGCAGGGAAAGGCCTGAGGACAGCTCGGAAACTGAGTCTTTCCGAGGTCAGCCGAACTGTCCTCAGCCTTTCCGAGACGCTTCAGCCCCCCCACCACATCTGGCCGCATGCGGCATTGCATGCCATTGAAGTCAATGGAAACGAAAATAATTTGTTCCGCATTGACTTCAATGGGGAAACTCGCTTTGATATGCGAGTACTTTGGATTATGAGCATGCTCCTGGAACGGACTATGCTCGTAATTTGAGGTTCCACTGTACGTCCTTGTTCTTTTAAGTTTCGGAAAGTAATCTGCTGGTGTTAATGATGTTATTTCCAAGATGGCAGCTCTCTCCTTTTTTCTTTCTTTTGTCGACGCCATTGAAGTTTTCTTAGTGTATAAAATGCACACACAAAGGGCTAGATTCAGAAAGAATATACGTCGGCGTATCTATTGATACGCCGCGTAAATTCAAAGCTGCGCCGGCGTATCTTCTTTCTGTATTCAGAAAGCAAGATACGCCGAAATTAGGCTAAGATCCGACTGGCGTAAGTCTCTTACGCCGTCGTATCTTAGTTGCATATTTACGCTGGCCGCTAGGAATATGCTAATTAGGTAGATACGCCAATTCAGAAACGTACGTACGTCCGCCCGGCGCATTTTTTACGTAGTTTACGTTAGGCTTTTTTTGGCGCAAAGTTACCCCTGCTATATGAGGTGTATCCTTTGTCAAGTATGGACGTCGGGCCAGCGTCGAATTTTCCATCGATTACGTCGTTTGCGAATAGGGCTGTACGTAAGTTACATTCACGTCTAAAGCATTGACGATTTGCGGCGTAATTTCAAGCATGCGCACTAGGATTCTTTCACGCACTATTGGAAAAAAAAACTTCAAATACGTGTGGTCATAAGTAATTTGGATAAAACACGCCCACATCATCCACATTTGAATTAGGCGGGCTTACACCGGACCACATACGCTACGCCGTCGTAACTTAGGGCGCAAGTTCTTTATGAATACGGGACTTGCGCCCTAAGTTACGGCGACGTAACGTATCCGAAATACGTTACGCCCGCAGAAAATTACGCCGGGCTATCTGAATCTAGCCCATTATATTATGGGAAGATTGTTGCGGACATGAATGGTCTGCCCACACACGGTCTTGTTAATATGTTATTCATATCTAAGTGGTTTCCTTTGTGGGTATAAAACTCTCCACTCTTCTGGGAAGACATTTCACAAGACTTTGCGCTGTGGCTGTAGGCATTTGTGTTCATTCAGCCAAAAAAAGATTTTTGAGGTGAGGAAATTATTTTGGACAAGAAGACCTTAACCTCAGTGGGGTTAAGGTCAGGGCTGGTGTAGGCTGCTCTAGTTCCTTCACCCTACACTTGAGAAACCATCTGTTTGTGTCTGTATGGGGGAGGGGGTGTAAATGCCAAAAATGGCCTGAAAATGCAGTTGTCTAATGCAGGGATCCTCAAACTACGGCCCTCCAGCTGTTGCGGAACTACACATCCCATGAGGCATTGTAACACACTGACATTCACAGACATGACTAGGCATGATGGGAATTGTAGTTCCTGAACTGGAGGGCCGTAGTTTGAAGACCCATGGGACTCTAATGTCTTGGTCTGGTTTAGCATTAGCAGTACCCCTTACTCAAAACAGCTGACCTTAATCAGCTGGAGGGATGTCTGTATACTTTTTGACTATATAAGGAGGTGTGATGGTCAAGTGTCCACAAACCTTTGGCCATAAAGTGTACATTTGTTTCTTAACCACTTCAATACAGGGCACTTTTACTTGCTTCCTGCCCAGGGCAATTTTTCAGCGCCATTGCACTTTGAATGACAACTGCACGGTCCTGCAACACTGTACCCAAACAACTTTTTTTTTTATCATTCCCCTCTCCTTGCGCCTTGTCCGCGCAAGTAAAGGGAAAAGCCGACAAATGGCACTTCCTGATTACCATGTGATTGGACACAGCTGATCACATAATAAAGAGCCTTACGTCATAGGCACTCTACCGGGATCAGCGATGCGGTGTGTCAGAGCAACACACCACATTACTGATCGCCACACTGTGCGCCCGAGTGGCTTATTCTGCTGGACGCCAGGATAACATAACCACGTTGCTATATGGCAGGCAGAAGTGGAATCATATGCAGAAAAATAAAAATGGGTGAAGAGGTAGATTTTTTTTTTTTTTTTTTTTTATGTAGACGAGACATTCCGTCTCTTCTGCCTGAGGCTGCATTCACACCTGAGCGTAGGTCGTTCGGTCATTTTTTTCCGGCGTTTTTTTCACGCATATTCATGCTTATTTGCGCGTTTGCATACAGCGTCGTCCGACATTTTTTATTTTAGCCAATAGGAAAAATGATCATCTTTTCATCACTTGTTGCTATGTTGGTAGATTTTTTTTTATCTTATCTGCCTGGGTGAAATGTTCTATTGATTAAAGCAACAAAACGCCCTAGCAAACGCTAGTCGCTTGAATCGAGCGTTTCCATTACTTTCTATGGGAAATAGAAACACTCAATTCGCGCAATTCCAGAACTTGTTTGAGCTTCAGGCGTTTTGGAGTGGAGATGTGAACCATCTCCATAGGGAATAATGTATTTTTTCCCCTCTAGCGTTTTTGAGCGTCGCGCTTCAGGCGACAAAACGCTCAGGTGTGAATGCAGCCTGAAAGTTACTTACCTGCCTATCCGCCCCTGTATAGTGAGCTGCAGAACTTTAAAAATGCTGCAGTTGATGGAACACATGCACAGGAGTGACATCACCTTAAACCCAGCCAATGACAGCAGTCGGCAAATCGAGACCCAGAAGCTAGCCAGCCAAAGCCGTCATCAGCCGACGGGGAGCTTCAGTACATTGCATCGATGGACTGAAGACGCATGTAGCTCAACTTTAGGGAAAGACATCGGTCTGGTGCTCTCTGTATTGCAGTGTTTCTCAATT